>NW_009934935.1:112400-112816 GCF_000696875.1 Nestor notabilis
AGCTGTTTCCCCAAACCTCATCTCCAGATTTGACAGACATTTCAGGGTGCAAGTGATCAGATGAAGGATGACTACTTAAGGAAGTACGGGTAGAAGTTGGATGGCTAAAGGAGCAAACTGAAACAAAATGATACTGTCTTATAACAATTCAGTTGAGAAACACTCCTCAAATTCCTATACATACACCTATCATTTGTAGTTAGGGAGGAGTACAAGTGAAAGCATCATCAACTGAACAGTATAAATGCTGTTCTGATTTGACAAAGAATAACCAGATGCATGACAATTTTGGATGAGGATATCCTACTGTTTCCCACTGTAGCACATTCAAGGCACTGGGATGGTGAATGGTAAAAGCAAAGTAGGAGGAATGAAAAGGAAAATGTTCATTTTTCCGTGCTGCTTTCATTCTTTCC
>NW_009934935.1:112829-118611 GCF_000696875.1 Nestor notabilis
TTAAGCAAGTGGCTTAAGATACATATACACAGTTCAGTGATAGAACTCTCAAGCTCATTCATATCTTGTCTGAAAACATGCAGTTTCACACACAAATTTACTTCCAGCTTGAATGTGTAAAATAACTCTCCACTTGATTCCACCAGCGATGCTTCCCTCATCTGTTACTACTGCCTAGTAAAAGTCCATGTCCGCTTTCATGTTCTGCTTGAGCCTTGAGTCCTTGTTGACTCTTATGACTGCTATTGTTTTGCACACTAGATTCTGACCTTATATAACAGAATGACTGACATTTGCAGGCAAAGTGGGGGAGGCAGTAGTTTAGGCTTGGCAGTAGATTGAATAGGTGGACAGCTATAATGCCATTTGCCTGTAAGAGAGAGAAGACTGCTGCTTGATTTCCCTTTTGCTCACTTTTACCAATAATGCAAATCAACTATTCTTTTGGCCAGAGGGAAAAAAAATCACCAAATTCAAACAACTCAAAGGTGAGAAGTTTTTTCCATAATATCAAATACAACATCAGTAGAACAATCTTAAAGGATGGATCACGTCTTGGAGGTGAGTGAAAGAGTGAAATGACTGCACCAGTTGCACAAAGTCATGAAAGAGCTGGAGTATCATTCCTAGTGCTCATGCTGAACTGCACAAGTGTACGGGCCACTATTGCTCCAATGTATTAATAACTGAATAGACTCAGACCTCAGTCGGCTTTGCTCAGTTTCTTGATTTAGACACAGACCCTTATGGCTAAGGCCTTCTGTTTAGGAGTTTTATCTAAAACTTTACTAAGAAATTCTTCACAAAAGGTGCTATTGCAATAAATCATGCTATCCAAACAAAATATTCCAAACTATCCTGATTTAAAAAAACAAAATTTCAGGAGGTTAAATGTTCTACAGCATGATGCTGTCATTTCCTTAGCTGGTAGCCTAACAGTTTCCAAATCTATGAGAAGGAATGAGAGATAGAAAAGCTGTGTCCAAACAAAGTTGGAGGCCTTGAGTATTCACTGACCTTATGTTTAGGACTGGATAAGAAAAATTTGTAGAAATAAACTACATTCTTAGCAAATGGATCTTTGGATCAAAGAATCTGACTCAAAATAGGCCATAAGCTTTTATTTTAAAATTAAATACCCCCAAAACCAACACAAAACAAAGAAAAAACAAAAAACCACCACAAAATAGGAAGACTATCTCCCACAGAAACCATATGTTTGTGTTTTTCATTCATCCCTTTCTATGGCTTGCAACTTATCGAATTTAGGTGGTATTTCCAGAAACCATTAGCAAAGATAAATGAATCATCTGCTGTGAAAAGTAGGCCAGAGAATCTGCCCAATACAGCCCAGAATGAAGGATGCAAAAAGCTTTGCACAGAGGAGAAAATAGCTAACTAAAGAGGGACAAATTCCTGGTGGACTTAAATTAAACAAAGCCTGTGTTTAAAACGATTCCAGGAGATGGCCTGTACAAACACCCCTGCCTGAACCCAAGCATACCTAGGATGGAACATGTAAGCCCAAACGTACATCATCTGGCTCACTGAGTAAAAAGGGCTCAAGCGTTAACTACCCTTTTCAAACTGCATACTGGGTTTGCCTAAAACTCTGGGAATGTGATTATTTTCTGTAAGTCATTCCTGTGGCTGGACATGGAACCATAATTGAAACAATAACATAAAATTATATTTATATCTATTTGCATAACTTGAGAAAGAATTGCCTGATCTGATAAAAAAGAATGATCTGCAAATTAAGAAATTAAGTGAACAGCCAACAGGCATTTGTCAAAGACAATCCCTTTTCCTTTTAAGACACAATGGTATGTTTTCCTTGGGGAAGAAGCAGTAAATGCCATACGCCTTGAGTTTAGTAAAGCAGCATCTTACATGCTCATCTTGTAAACAAGCTACATAACTTGGTCTAGGTGAAAACACTATGAAATAGTCGCCACAACGTAACAAGCCTACATAAGATGGGGACAACACCAGCTTTCTGGCAGCGATCTACTCAAGTGAGTAATTCTCAGGGTTTCACTTTAAATTAGAAAGAAACAATACGAAGCTCGGCTTCACTGGAGTCCACCCCAATCTTACAATGTTTGTTATTTCACAGAAGACCAGAATGATAGAAGGGAAAATTCGCTTTAAATTCACATCAGCCTGCAAGGAGTTAATAAGCTCTTTGAAAACAGGCATAAAATTCAAGAGGATGCTTTAAGATCTACACCAGGCTCTATAAGAAGCAGCAGAGTAAATTGTAAATTTAAGGTAAAGAAATAAACATGAACGATAGGAAAACCTTTCTAGTTGAAAAAACAGTTGAAACTTCCCAAGGAAGTTTTTAAGAACGATTGTTAAGTCATGACTGTTTTGGGGACAGCAGAAGGACTAGCAGCCTCCTTTCTCGAGGACCAATTGTCTATGTAAATACACTACCTTTTATTCCATTGTTTCTAATCAGAAAACCGAATTCTTCTGAAGATAATCTGCAAGGGTACATGGTTTCTAACACAAACATATGTCATCCGCTCATAATAGTGATTTTTACTGAAGTTTCTTCCTCTATTATGCCAAAACCCATTTGATTTCCAGATTGCATAAAGAACAATAAACTTGGACTAAAGTCTCCAGCACATCCTGCATTTGATTGTCAAACAATTTACTTCTCTGACAAGATGTTTGTGGAGTTCAGTGCAGAGGGAAATTATTCTCTACTTGCAGACATTACATGACATCTACTATCACCTGGAAATGAGACCTTTAAAATTTTGGCTAGACAGATTTCTGTGCTGAGAGCTCAATATTTGATTCACATCAATGCATTCGTCTTCTAATGTATTGATCACTCAATCGACTTATCAGCATACATTACTGTTGTTTGCATTATGTTACTCCTGTTAAGAAACTTGTGTTTACTTTGCCTCTTATTGATATGAATCAACACAGACTTAAAACAATTCAAGGAATTCTTTAAAAAAATAAAAAAAATCCCTTTCCCTAGAACTTCACAGGCAGAGGAACCAGTGAACATTCAACTCTATTTATAGGGAAGAAACTGATAAAGAAATTTTGTTTCTCCCCAGACTGCAAATAGACCGTGGAACTCCATGGTGTAAACATTTACAAAACAGAGCTTGGATACCAAGTGTCTGATCTATAGTTCCGATAGTAGAAATGCAGAGTTTAAATTAAACTACATGCTCTAGATCTGACACCAGCTTCTAACAGATAAAGACCAAACATACCTCAAACCTGCTTGCTGTGAAGGTCTTGGATATTTCTTTGAACTGTCTATTACTGGCCTCTGTCAAACGCAGGATGCTAGAAGGTGCAGAGCTGACCTAGAGTAGTGCTCACGGTGCTGGCACATGGCTGGCTGTAATGGGCCAGCACTGACTCTGCCCTTGGCTGGAGTTCCTGAGCGGAGGCACTAATCCGAAAGCAGGCAATGACTGTATGTGGTGAATAAACCCACAACAGCAAAAGGAAAGTTACTTAAACCAAAATCCTTGGTAGCGGAAGTCTAAATCAAACCACCAATATCTAACAATGCAAGTTTAAATCACTATGCTGTTCAAATTTTTAGTTTCTTGTTTGTTTTCTTAACCTCTGCTTCAATTAAAAGTATGTTATCTGTAAAAGAAAGGTAAACACACCCAATTACAAGTTCCTAAAATAAGACTATGCCTCAAAAGGCTGACTGAAAACCCATAGTAAAGCCAGGAAAATGATCTTCTTAGTTAACACTTAGTTTTTCTTATTCCTCCCCCAGTGACAGGAACCAACTTCTGACAGAAAGATTTACTCTCAAACTCTGTTGCTATCTTCATCAATTTATTTGATATTTCCAAAGAACCATCCCATTTAGGTGCACATTGATGTCCTTGTGGTCATTTCAACACCCTTTTCGTACAGGCTTAAAGGAAAATAAGAAAATCTAAGGAGAGTGGAACACATTTCAAACAGTAAAATAATGACTCTTGTTCCTGTTTCATGAGTACTGTAACTCAAGAGAATTGTGACAGGAGAAATCAATAATTCATCAACGGCTGAAAGTGGCACATAGTGAAAAGGGCATGTGTACATAAAAGTAGAAATTTGTGTGCTTGTAAATGAAGTCTGAAAGGTAGATGGGTGCACTACAGAGAAAATTACTGTAGAAACAGCAACAGAAACAGTTGCTTTTTGATATATGCTGTGTTGCAAAGACCTTATATTCTGATTAACTTATTACTTTTTTTTTCCACCCGCAAATAAAACATTCAGCATGTGGATTAGTAGGGATATTCAGGGCCTTTACAGAAACATCTGTACGTTATAACTAAGGCTGATCTTAAGAGTATGAAAAATCTACAAAACAGAGTTTGCAAAGCTTTGTGTTAGAAACTAAGACTTCACAGTGAACAGAAGAGGAATTATTTTTGTATTCAGGGAGACATGACTCTAGACAAATTCACACTCCTAAAAATTCAACAAGATATTTCACAATCATCCATATGGTCTTTGTGCTAATGTCACTTCACAAGCTGGCTTATAGATCTCTTACAATTATTAAAATGTGTTACTAAGCTCCTGAAATTGTGAAGACAAAAAGATCAGCTACTGAACTTGGTGCACTATGAAGGCACATCATTTTAATTCCTTTACTCTAACTTTCTGATTCTTGACTTCGTCATGTAACTTGAGCAAGCAAAAGATGCTACCTTTCAGTTTGAAAAAGATAAGCTTGTGCCACATGAGAAAAGCTTTATGTGTCTTCCTTCAATAAGGAAAACAGCCTTTTAAGTGCTCACTGAACTGGGAACTGACAGGAATAAGAGGGGCTGAATCAAAACCAACAGAAAAAGTGTTAGGAAAGTAACAGAGCACTTTCAGCTAGGGAGTGAAATGGAGGTTATGGCATGGACATTCCAGTGATTTAAAACACCAGGAGGTAAACCACAATCTGGCCACAGTCCTAATGGGTTCTTGTGAATTTACACACTTTGAAGCAACAGCTGCACTCCTCCCATCGCAGGAATCCCATCTCACAGACAAGAGATACAGTGTGTACACAGACACAGCCCTACGGATTAATGCAGCAACCTGCAAGGTTCAAGGTGATGTGATATGTCTGTACCACTTACCTTGCGGTAGCTGCTGCAAGTTGCAACACCAATATATAGACTTTCTGTTCTGTTAATTCCTTACAAGGATCGCAAGGTTCTGTTCACTTTCGTGCGTATTTCCTAGTGTTAATTAGTGCACTGAGATATTTTAGATGGTAACAGAGCAGAGCAAACCAGATGAAGGGCATCACTTCAGTTATGTTACTTCTGAATAGAACTTAGAAATGCTGCTTTTATATGGAATAAGATTCTGATTTCTTTAAAGACTTTTACTGGTAACTTATTCCAAATCAAGACTCAGACTGCCATGTACTGCAGTAAAAGTACCAGTCATACACTCTGGATTTCTTCTACTTGTGGCTGTTTTAAGCACCAGCCTCTTAAACCATGCCTACTCTGAACTAATTAATATAAGATGCAAGTATTCTGTATGTCCTTTAAAGTATTTTTTTGTACTATACTGTGATGTCTATCAATTTGAGCAAACCAAAACAAGTGCAGGTCCACACAATGGAATTCAGTCTCCTAAAAGCATGTATGGAAATGGGCAGCAAAAGGGAGAACAGAATTGGAAGAGGCAACAAAACAGTGTCAACATCAGACATAAGCATCCTGAAGAATACTTCCATCATCCACCCAGCCAGCTTTGTCTTTTCACTGGAGCTCAG
>NW_009934935.1:118710-135741 GCF_000696875.1 Nestor notabilis
AAAGCACTCTTAGCTAGGGGAAAGGAATAATGCAGCTGCACAACATAGGCTCTCATTAGAGCAAATCCTTGTTTTCTGGGATATCTTAGCTAGGGGAAAGGAATAATGCAGCTGCACAACATAGGCTCTCATTAGAGCAAATCCTTGTTTTCTGGGATATATGTGTTCATTCTTCCCCTTAGTATCATTAGCTATTGCCCTAGAGATGTTTTACAGTACAATATTGTACTATATTGACAGACCAACTGCACCATGCTCACATCCTGAGTGACAAAGGTGGAGGAGAGATGTAGTTAAATACACAGTCAAGCTCCTATCCACCATATTATGGTTTTCAAAAACCTTATTTGTATTTGTCCCAAACAGAAATCAGCAACACAACAAAACTGAGGCAACGCAAGTAAAACAAAGAATCTGAGAGGAAGGCAAGGTTCCAAAGGATTTTAGACACAAGTGTTGTACAGATGTTTAGTAAATGAAACCACAAAGCCTAATCAAACAAACATTTTCAGGCAGTTTACAGTCATGGGAAGAAAGTGGAAGGAGATGGGAGTTCTAGCTTTGATCATGGAGCTCGTATCAAGGAAACAGCTATTTTCAATTTCACTGGATATTTGGAAAGTGCTGTTTAATAGTTATACCACCGTCCTTCACTGCTCCACCCTTCGTGCAAAGGCAGGCTGTGGTGCACTCAAAGATCAGGCTTCGCAAGACACTGGGTCTCAAGAATAAGTGCTTAGTTGACTCGAACAGAAAACAAAAAAACCCACCCTGTTTCACTTTATCCTCTTTCATCTTAGTTAAAATGTATATACAAAATTATCAGCTGCAGCACGGAGAGCACCATCTAATCACTCCTCTTTACAAGTTTTGCTTTCAGCATCACAGAGTATTTATGCTTGATTTCTTTATATAATTTTCATCATCTGATTTTCTTTTTCCTGACAACACAGCACTTTTATTGGAAATAAGTGACAGATATTTCAGGAAGAAGTTTCAAGAGCCCCCGTATATAACTTTGATCAGAATGAACAGAAGATCTGTTCACTGCATTTCACGTTAAGGATACAGGTATTAGTACCAAGTTCTACCATGCATCTGTGGTGGAGTTTTTGTTTTGTTTTTAACTTACTGGTCAACATGTGCTACCGATCATTAGAAGGGCAGATTCACACTCTATCTGTCCTCCACCTTTATCTTTTTGAGAAGCCTAGCCATTCCAGTTTCATTGGAGGCCCCGTATCCTTCATATATGCATATATCCCATATATGCAGGCAGCATATTCATAAGACAGACAGAAAACAAGCCATGGAGAAAACCAGACGGATATCATGAATGAATACACGACACACAATCACTGTCTCTCTGGATTCAGCGTACAAGCTAGAGGTGAAAACCTCAAACAAGGAAATCCAGCACCCTTTCAGACCTTCAACTGCAGCACACAGCACAGCATAACTCTTTCTGGCATTTCAATCACATGTAAAAATTCCTGAAGATTACAGTTTATTTTAAATCTATCTATACCTGTATACATATTGTTCCAGACCTCCTTCTTTATGGTACTAGCACCTAAAGCAGGCTGAGGAAAGCTTCCCAGAGGCCAAAAGGAAAGACCATTTTACTGAGATACTGCAAGCCTTGGCTGCAGCAGTAACTTATTGGGACAGTAGAGGACAGAAATCCAGAGTGATACCTCTCTCTGCTCTTTGAGTGGTCACTCTCTCTGCAGAGCAGCAGATCAACCTCCCAACTCAACCCCCAAGAGCCACATTCACACTGTGGAGGATGCTAGGACAGTTTTCCATGGCTTCCCTGTCCCCCTCCATACCGCGGGAATCCAGCTTGTAAATTGCAGTCCCCATAATTAATCAGAATTAAATTCTGCACAAGAAGAATTTCAGAAACATAAACTAAATTATATGTATTTAAAATGCCTCTCAAGTGTAAGTTAAGGCTAAAGACAAAATTCCAGATTTACAGGTGGAATAAAACTTGATTTTTCAGAATGGCTTCTTAACTGCATGCTCTAAACACAGCTATAGAAAACACATTGTTTTGGATCAAAGTTAAAAACAGACTGCATATTGGACTTCTGAGAATTAAATCTTCAAATAATACTTTTCTGATACAGTAAAACTAATACTCGCTTATAAAATCCTGCAGGCTGTGGCTTATTTACACCCATCTCCAACCCAAATGACCTTCCTTTAAATATCTTCCATAGTAATTGATGCATATTAAGGCCAGTTACTGACAAGAACTCTGAAATACAATTCACCATTCAAAATCGGTGAAAATCTTATTTAGAATCTCCCAATTTTCAACCTACAGGCAATAAGATGACATGGAAGCTTAAGCAGGTATAAGACTCTCTCATGGCCTAATGCCACAACAGTAGGGCTATTATCCTATCCAATTATTTGCAAGATAGGAGATCTTAAAAAAAGCAGCATGTGTGAGTTCTTGGGTGGTGAATGTCAAGGTACCATCAGTAAAGACATTAAACAAGATGTTCCTTTGCCAGCAGAAGCACCAGAAGTCAAACAGTCCAATGTCATGGTGAGGAAACAGAACTCATGACCAAGACAGTCTTTAAATGGCTACCAGGAGGAGTGACATCATTCATTTCAGACTTTTTCCTTTCAAACACCTTACACAGAGAAACAAACTTATACACGCACACACACACACACAGAGAAGTGTTTCACTTCCAGCGAATCAACATTTGTCAGTTTGTAAGCATTTGCTCAGAAGATTGCTAACCAAGCAGTCTAATCACTCAGCCTTAAGTGATCAAAGCTAGTATGTTGTAAGGAAAGTGAGAAGGTAAGTGGAATATTGCATTCTTTTGCATTACATGTATGACCTTTAAATGTATATTTACATAGCACTTATTAAAAAATAGTTTTCATTTGACTTAATCTGAGTTGACCTGCAAGACATTCTAAATTACCACACCTAAGCAAACTGAAATAACGATGTTGAAGTTCCTAACCCATCTCTAAAATACGGAGTATTGCACTTCCATCACCACAAAATTCTTGTGAGTGATGCTTTGAGTTTGTAAATGCACTTTATTGAAATCAAAAGGCTGCTCACATACTTCATCTAAGAAGGCACATAAATAGATGCTGAGCTGGAGCCCCACAACAGAACCGAAGACATTTGAGCTCTACAATGACAAAAATCTCCTGTCCTTTCCTCACAGAGATCGTAAGCAGTTCTGCAGTGCCAGGTTTATTGGTCCCCATACTAAAAGTGGAAAAAATATTTATTTTGTTGACAAAATTAGCTGTGGATTATAGATAGCTAAGCAGTCTATAAAGCATTTGTGCATTCAGAAGTAGTCATGTAATAACATCTTTTGCTATTTCCCAATAAATAAGAGGCATTTTCAAACCGCCTTCTAAAAAGATTGTGTGAATTCTTTATTCTGCTGATGCTATCAACAGCAAAACCAGTTTCCTTTTGCTTGGGATGTAATGACATTTATTTTTATTTTCTTATTTGTGATACTCAGCTAATCACAAATATGCAAAAATCATATTCAAATTATATGGATTTTTTTCTAAAGAGTATAGACTGGAAAGTTCTACAGCAAAAACCACACTGGCTCATAAAGGAGCACACAAGTAATAGGGATTGATTGAAATATTTGTTTTATAAGATTTTGAGATTGTTTGTCAGTTTAAAGCAAAGCCAAATTTAGTGCCGGCTTAGGAAACCTTCTATGTGAGTCATAACTATGCAGCTGATCAGTAAGAGAATCCCAAATGGAAAGGTGATCAGGAGTTCACACATCAGGCTTCTGCACACTATGCAGAAATAATTTCAGAAGAATAGTATCTCTGAGGTTGTTTGCATCCCTTCTCCAACACTTTTCCTCTTAATGCCACACATGGGCAGGCTTGAGATTGGAATCACCTCTGGGAAACTAAATTGCTACTTCAAATGCTGGAAAATCCTGAAAAAAGTCAGTGATTGCTTAAGCCTAAAGGGGTGGTTTAGTTTTCCTTGTCTAATCAGCCTTTCTGGCTTTTTAGAACACGTAAGTTGCTTTTTTACTCTGATAGTTTGCAAGAATATTAACAAGAGGACAGGAATGTATGGCAGAAGCTCTTTGTAAGGCTAAAAGAAATAAATTATCTTAACTTACATAGTTTGAGGAACACACGGTTGAAATGCAGCCCATATGCATGGTGATTATTTATAGGCATACAAATTATATTCAAAAAAGAGCCAGATGGCTTTAGCAACACATCTGCTGTCTTCAAGGCAGAACTTCTGAAGCAAACTTGGGACATTAACTCCTACTACAGAGCAGTCAAGAGCCAGTAGGACTACATTTGCTTTGTAGTCTGAAAGAGTTGTATCTTCCTACACAGAAGTTGAATTTAATCTGAAGTCAGCATCAAAGACAGGCTGCAATATTTTGCATTTTAACAGGGTTATCATGCTGTTACTAACTAAATGCAAGGCTAGGAAGGCAGGTCACCACTAAGAGCCAAATGAAGCCAAACCTCACACATGCTAGGATAAGTACTGGTTACATAAATCTTTGGGCCAGTTAGCAGTTCTGCATATTTTGCACTCCTTTGCACTAATTTTAAGCAAAGTCACAACCCCCGACAACCAATAAAAATCACAAAGATTCACTCTACGCATTATTTATTCCTTTCATTATGAGAAGGTTGTCATTTAGCAGATAATAATGGGGCACTTGAAAGATGTCTTAGACATAGACATCAGAACTCTGTGACATGTTTGACAAAATATTGATTTATACTTCTGGAGGCAGGGTGGGGAGGAAGTCAGACATCTATTAACTACATGTGAAATATGCATTTGAAAATAAGAAGATCAACTGGGAAAGAGCATTGGAAGAACTGCCTGCTCTGCTGTGGCTATTATTCTCCACCTGGACAGACAAAAGTTGTCACAAATGCTTGAGTTTGCTGTTCAGCCACTGCATCTACTGCTTTCTGTATTACCACGTGTTATTCTGAGTAGTACTATTATTTGGTTTTATTTCTATTCAGCTTTTTAGAAACTTCTGCACAAACAGAACCCCTCTTCTTCCCTCCTCATCCTTCTTGTTATAAAAACCAGCTTTAAAACAGATGGAAGATCCTAATAAAAAAGTCCCTCTGAATTGGCCTTTTCTTCTAGAATGGATTCACTCGGAGTGCACCTTTGCCCACTTTAAGATGGCACTTTCGGATCCACTCTATTTTTTCAGACAGAGCAGATAAAACTGGAAGCTTGTTCTACTGCACCATGCGGAAGTCCCAAATGCTGGCAGTTTTAAGCCTGTGTCTTGCTAGAAGGCGGAAGGCCAACCTCTCTGTGCTCTGGCACTAGCTGTACTCCCATCTGGGAGTTAAAGGGCAGATGAGGGCAGTGGAAGTTGTTCGTTACCTGTCAGTATGTGCTAGGTGAGATTCAACTGCACATGCATCTTTCTCCTGGGATAGATAACTATGGCAGCACCCTCTTTTACTGGCCTCTCAACCAGCCTACGCTATCTCGATACTCCAACATCAGCAGGGTGGTCAAAGGCCACAAAGGTCTTTGAGCTGGAATATATGGCAGGACCATGGTCCTCCTTTGTGCAGGACATACCAAGCCTCTGGAAAGCATGGCAGTTCTTCCAGTAACCTCTTGTAATGCCATTTCTCCCATGTCTTTCAGAATATGGTCAAGAATAATCACAGTTAAACAAGACTCAAAAGATTGTCTCCCAGACACCTCTAAACATGACATATTTGAAACAGTAAGTTCCATTTTTGCAAACTTAATTCTTCTGCAAGAAATAAATGCACTGCACATGAAATGCTGATTTTAATTAAAGCATAAAAGTTAAGGCATATACAGATACTTTTCCAGATTCAAAAGTTGTCCTAGAAATGTGAAAACTCTAGGTATCAGTCCATTCCCTTCTATTAGGTAAAGTATTGCTGTTGATATTTATGAATACCCTGTTCCCCAAATTTTCAAGAGATTCTGGAATGATTTTAGGGAAGCATTTTGTATTATATCACAACAAAAAATTACCCTCTCTTTCTTTATGTATGCCTCTTAATTTTGTTAGACTATCTAATTTCATCAAGGCTCACAATCAGCCCAAATAAGATGGTAAGAACTTGCTATGAGAAGGAGTGAATCTGACCCCTTGAAATGCTAACTGAATTCCTTATCTGCAAAACTAATATTTATGTTATACAGTTCAATGATGGAGGAAAAAAACAATCCATAAGCCTGATGAAATGATAAAATGCATTTGTTTAAGTCATTAAAATTAAACAGTGCTTATTCTAGGTTCTTATTTCAGTTCACATGAGATAAGAAAAAAAATACAAAGCAAATGCTAAAGGTCACAGTCCCCACAAAAATTCCACAGCAATGCCCTTTCAGTTTAACAAAATCAGCTCAAAACTTAATTGTTCAACTTTTATATGTGTATTATTCTCAACAGTGATATTACTAGTATGACTCAGACTATTCCAAGTGAGTTACCCCTGGCAGAACTTTGTCCTTTAAACAGTGTATTCTATTAGCCTTTACCACTAAAATGTTCTATCACACACACACAAACTGATTCTTCCTGCTGCTGTTGGAAAGGGCATTTTCGTATCATGGATAATAGCACTTTGAAAGTAAATAGAAGTTTCAGAATTGCTGAGGTTTCCATATACCATATGTCAAGCCTCTTTCTCTACGGACTAGAGTAAAGGAACTGCTCTGCTGTTATTGGCTGCCTGCTACAGCTTCAGCTGCACAATGGTAATTGGGGAAGGGATTAGCTTTGGTTAAACATTTGACTGCATTTCCTTTGGGAGACTATGGAAACATGCCAGAAAGAGTGATTCTTCACAGTAACACTTGTGCTAATCTCAAGACCTTCCTCCATCAACTGCATGTGCCAAGTCTCTTCAGTCCTCTGGGAGAGGAGTTTCCACAGGGCTTATGCTTCTTTTTTAACATGTAAGACCTAGTCTTAATGGTGTTGGCTTCTTCCACCACCCGTAAAAGCAAAGATGACAATACTGGGATTAGTTTGTTTTAAATCAGTGAAAGCACATGCCAGAACTGCAGCTTTATAAAGCTGGAGTTAGAAGTGCATACTCTATGCATCTTAACATGACCAGTATTATAAATCACACATGCTCAGTCATTCCTTCGCTTCCACAGACGTCTATGCTGAAGAAGAGAAACTTGCACTGGAGTGGATTCATTCTCACTGAACACTGTCCCTTTGAAACTATCAGCTGTAGGAAAACTCTTTCTAGTTAGACTAAAGCACTGTTCTGTGCTATTTAGGTGACAACATACAAACCAATTTCTGGTTCACATGCCTGTGGTAAACTCACAGTGAAGTAGTTAAAAGTAAAAGCAACGTGCTTATTAAGGTGACAACTACAAAAAAGGTTATTTCCTCAGAAAATTACTAACTGTTATATTTGGAGGACATAATACATATTTGGGGAAGAAATGAAGATGACTTGGATACTTACTAGGTTTCCTGTTCAAAAAATACCTAATAAATCATGTGAGAGATTATTTTTCTGTGAAAATATTATATTAAATAGAAGTCAGTGGAAAATCTTGCTGTTAAAGCCATCTGTTTCACTCCCTCATGCTCACAGAAACTGTACATGCATGTGCATGCATGAAAAGAAGAAAATGGATTAGATACAGATAAGTATTCTGAACTAGAGGATTGATTGAGTTGAAATTAATTTTAGATGCAGTGAGATGGTGTCAGCCAGGACCAGATCTTTGCAAGTCTCACAGTGAACAGCACCATGTGTGGAAGAATGTAACTGCATTTTCCTCTTGACCTTAGGCTCAGGTTAGTAAGCTCCTGAACAATGAATTTAAATCCCTGGAAAGATTTAAAACTGATGTAAAATCTAAGTATGTAAGCAAATCTTGTTGTGTTATCACTCCCAAACAATTAAGTATATGAATCAGCAAAATACATACTTCAGGGTTTCTGTATTAATTGTAGAAGTGTATTATAAAAGTAATTGCAGAAGGCTGTATTTAAGACTATTTAAAAACTAATAAGGTCTTAGATAGGGGAGAATGGTACATAGTGTCACTTGTCTCTATTCAAAACATTCAAGCACCGCCTGGTTAAAGACACATCCATGGTCATGATTATGAAAAGATTAAATGCTGGGACTTTCAACACATAAATACAATGGGTTTTTTTACACAAAATGTAACTATTTCATGGCAAAATTATGTAATAATTTAATTAACAGAGTGAAATATTAGAAATGAGGGGTAAAAATCTGCTATTTCTCTTGTTGCTCCTGTCCAATTGTTATGAAAACTGACAAGTTTTAGCGCATAGATGTCTTGAAGTAAGAAGTAACACTGACGTTTTACTACTTCAAGTAAGAAGTAACACTGATGTTTTACTACTTAAATTATCTTGAAAACTTGTGCTGTAGACAGTATCAACATAGAAAAATGAATGGATGCACATAAATAGTCACATTAAAGTAAAAATCTATTATAAAATCAGGGTATTTCCATTTCAGAGAGTCAAACCAACAGTCCTTGCTGAAAAGGCCCATGAACAAAGGGAGCCTCCTCTTATTTTAGAAGTGTTCAGTCAGAACTTCTGAGCCACACAAATGACTCCAGCTCAGAGGAGGGTTCTCAGATCCATGTCCACAGCTGACTTGGGTCTCCAGGTGAAATTTAGGTGTTACAAATATGCTTATTCCCAAAGTACTCAAAGAATTAGCATAAACCCCTGCTAGACAAAGCCACAGATATGTAACTCCACTTGACTTCAGGTCAAGACAAGCAGGGTAAAGTGCAATATTTTGGATATTGGTGTAATATGAATAAGATGGGTTACAGATGTGAGAGAGTTGGTGAAAAAGCACAGAGAAGGAGGCTGAAGCAGAAGCTCTTTGGTTCCCCCCAGAGACAACACTGAATGCCCAAGAGTGTTCCTACCTCCTTCTGAACCATCTACCAGTCTGCTTCTACCCTATACAAATCGGAAAAATTATGTCTGCATACATGGCCAAACATAATTTTCGTCTATTAGCTTCATAGCATTTAGTTTCCAGAATAGGCTTAATATTATTATCAATGTTTCTATTATCCAGTGTCATGAAATCTATTGTGCGATTTAAAGATGACAAAGTGTAGCATCTTTTGCCCAGAAAGATTTCATTAATAAAAATCCCACCTGGTTAAAACAGGTATTACACAACCGTTACTGTCCTGAAACCTAACTTTAGTTTTGTTTAACCTCTACAGTACTATTCAAGCTTCAGAATCATGTAAAATCCAATTAGATCGTTCCAGAATGGATACTATTACATGCAAAGAACTCAAGCTGGAGATCAAGAATATTAATATTGAGCATGGTTTGCTATTCCTTAAGACAAAGTAAAGACCAGTAGTAACTGTTCAGTACTAATAAGCTGTAGTTGAACTCATTTACAATACAGATACATTTATAATACAAGCTATCATGCATAAGTTTACTGTCCCTTCATAAATATGTAAAGCTGATATAATGTTGTGACAGTTTTATACTTTCTTTCAGTTATCTTCAAAATGAATTAATTTAATAGAAGTGTAAAAAACCTATTGATCTGTAGTAAGTTTTAGAGATGGCCCAAGATGAGAGGAAGAAAAAGTAATAGTGAGGTTCTTGGGGAAGAATAAGGGAATTTAATAAAGCAGGTAGAAAACTGGCCTCAAAGAAAGTCAAAAGGCAAAAGTCAGATGACACTTGAAACTAATACTGAAGCTAAAGAAAACCCCTGAGTGAGCTTTGCAACATGTTTTCATGCTGAAGAGCCAGTGGAACAGGAAAGTTAAATGCCTCTAAAAGCTTAGAAACACACCCAATTATTTCTGCTATGAGTCCATAACCTCTGAATTTAGACAGAAATTTATCCATCCTTTAACATCTAAAACTGTAAGATAGATGGACTTTACCAGGTCAATTCTGAAGCTAAGTTTAAAGCCTCAGTTCTCCCCGCCTTCCAGTTTTGAAAGCTAACCATTAATACCACAGCATTGTTATTACTTCCTTTTTTCTTTACAACGAATCCAGGATTAACCTCTATAAATGGTTTGATAATCTCCATCCTCAAACCTAAAGCTAATAATTCACAGTATTTTCTCAAAACATTTCAATTAACAAGCAGACCACAAGACACTGCTCATGTGCAGTTCTCCTCAAGAAGCTTTAACTCACCAGAAGTCCCATGAGAGAAAACTTATGGAAAAAACAACTGTTTAAGAACTCTTCAGGGCATAGTCACAGTTTGATATAAACCAGTCTCCTGGCGCTTCAGGTTGCCTTCTCCTGAATATATTTTCAAGGCAGAGTACTCTTGTCTTTTTTATGCTTTCATTGCTTAAACATAGCTGAGCAAACCTAGTAAAATATAATACAGTCCAGCTGCATCACTGATGTTTTATAGCATCCTTTACCCTTTAAGGTTTTATGGTGTTCTGGCCTCAACCATCTCACCTTGTGAGAAGGAGGTTACTGGGTTAAAAGGTCCTGGGTTAAAAAAAAAAAAAAAAAAAAAAAAATAATAAAAATAATTTTTAAAACCCCCACTTCTTTGGAGTTCAGTACCTTTCAAACTTCTACACATACACACAAAAGTCACACACAGAGAAACAGCAGCTCTCTCCATACATATCTGCAAAACATACTGCTTATCACTGGGGCCCATCTTCCATATTTCCTGAAACGGGAGAGAGAGGAAGTGTGTAAACAGAATTCAGGATTTGTCAACTAGAAAAGCAAAGACCAAACCCTGAGTTCCTGCGGACTGCTGATGTCCCATACGAGAGGCTCAGCAAAGCTCTTAGAAAGCAGAAGTGTTTCCTCCCTGCTTGTGTCGTAACAGTAGGTTGATGAGATTTTACTAGACTTTCTCCCCCTCCCCAAGCTTCTTGGATTTGTTCATTTAATGAAGTGGATGGTGAGTAGCAGGATCCTACTTTTCTTTCAATTTGAGGAAGATTTTGATTCAAAGATATCAAAGTTGGGATGCTATTTCCAAATACCTGTATTAATAAGCATCAGCCCTTTGTCCATTTTTCATCATTATGAAAACAAAAGGCAATTGTCCCTCTGCAGCAGAACTCCATTTTGCAAAGGACAGTGTGTCCCTAGATTTGTAAAGCAGGCAGGCAGACCAAGCCCTAGAGCTCAGATAATCTTGCTTCCAAGGAAGCTCTGTGAGGGGAAAAGAAGAGCCTTAGGGAGCCAGAGAGGAAAAAGAAAAGGGACGAGTTTACACCAGAACACAGTAGGGCACCAGGACTTATTTACAACTGTCTTAGCTGGTTTTCAATAGCAACTAGCTCCTTAATGCCTCTCTATTGCTCTCAAATTATGAGAAATATACTGAATTGAAAATAGTTTAATCTATTTTAAGTGAACATTCCATATTTCTTCCCCTCTAAGATGGGTTGGATATCATCTAGCCATTCTGAAGGACCTTAAGGAAGAAATATTAACATTACAAAGCATCACTAGAAAGAAACAGAGATCTGTACCTTGAGTCCTAAGGGGTAAATATATACATATATATGTACTTCTATTGAGGAAAGGAGATTTAACATCTGGATTCCTTTTAAATCAAAGCTGAAATTTTCAGGGCAGTGATTGTATAAAGAACCATCAAGCAAGGGGGGACTAATCATAGTCCTTCAAGGCAACAGAAGAAAAAATGAATTATTTTTGTAGTCTCAGTCACTAAGAAAACTCATTAACTTATATAATTTAATTGTACACAGCTGAAGTGGTAAATATCATGATAGATTTTTTTTGTTATGGGTCATTCCCTGTGTGGCTAAGTGATTACAAAAAGAGATATGAAGCCTGTGGTGGTATTTAGCTTTTAAATATTGACTTTCTTTGCACCTCTAATGCAATGTGGAAAAAGCTGATGCAGATTGGTTTTTTGGCTTGCAATGCAACGCAGTTAAAGTACCACTTGCAGATCTTTCCCAAACACAGTTCTGTAACATGAGTATCTAATAAATATGTTTTCCTGGAGGATTTATTATGCATTGAACATCATTTTTTCTCTTTTGGTTTTGCTCTATGGATTGCAAAAGTCTGCTGCAAGAGGAGCGGTAGGTTAGTTTGATAGCAAAGGACAAAATGTAACACTGGATATAAAGAAGGAGAAGATATAAAAGGAGATATTGCTGATATTGTTAGCTTTCTTGCTCTCCACAGTCGCTTATTTAATTGAAGGCTTATCAAAATCAAGCTACTGTAATACTCAGTCTTTACTCATCTTTTAAGGACATGCATTCCTAAAATAGACATGGCTGTATAAAAGGAAGCACAGAAAATGAAAGAGAGAAAGAGGGAAAGACGGAAAGGAAAGAAGGAAAGAAGGAAAGAAGGAAAGAAGGAAAGAAGGAAAGAAGGAAAGAAGGAAAGAAGGAAAGAAGGAAAGAAGGAAAGAAGGAAAGAAAGAAAGAAGGAAAGAAGGAAAAGAAGGAAAGAAAGAAAAAGAATCTACCTATTCTTTCCTTCCATTCCTTACTTAACAGGCAAACTGATAGCAGTGGTGAATGAGCCTTCCTGAGAAAAATCACACATGTCTTTGGGTGTGAAAGTTGCCTTATCTTCATGTTATTTTCAATAGCAAAATACCCTCAATAGTTGCTTTTGCATCAGCTCCTAGGGGTGACTGATTGTTTGCAACACCAGTTTTAGCGGAGACACTGAGAATATCTGCCTCCTGAGATACAATGCTGCTAAGAAGCATTATGAGGGCATTGCAGCAGCAGCAACAATTCAGGGAGTGCAGTTCAGGTCATGCTGCAATAAAGGCTCATGCTAAAATGTAATACTTGGGAAAATACATTTTCATATAGAGAAAACTGTCACAGTGCAGAAAAATGCAGTTTCCTTGTGTTAAACCAGAACCTTGAAGTGGTAACACTGAAAAATTAACAAACCCTGCTTATGTATGATCTGCCTAGGGTTTTTGAGCTGTTGTGGTGTATTCGTAAGAGTCTCTAAATCAGTGGGAAACAAACTTCTGTGGGAGGAAGAAGTTGGAAATCAGCTAAACTGTAACTCCTATTCATTTTCTTAAAGACAGTCTTTAAAAAAAATTTACCTACTTCTAGCACTCTAGTGAGCGCTGTAAGAGTGTACTAACAGTGAACTACACTGTACAACTTGCATGAAATCCTCAGCACAGCAAGACTTACCATTTACTAAAAACCATAATTTTCACCCTTCCCTTTCCCCTTACTGGTTTCTTTTGGAAGCAGCTAGGATCAAGCTGGGGACAAAGAAGAAATCTTTTGTCCCGTAAGAAATTATACAACATCAAATTTAGACTATGGTATCACCCACAGTGATTTGTTTGAACAGGCACTTCCAACTGCTGGACAAATTCAATACCAATTCAGTATGTTTTTCTGACATAAGAGTGCCTGCTAGATTTGCAGCACAAAAATCACAGTGTTCTAGAAACAAGACTCTTTATTTTCTGCCTCTTTTCCCAGTGTGATTTGGAAGAGTGTTATGGATACTCAACAGTTCCAGTAAAGACTTCCTGTCACACTCCGTACGCTCAGTCCATCGAAAGGCTGTGCCTGTCAACCTGGTTTCTTCTTAAATGTTATAATCTAAGTATTCTATATCTCTCTCTTCCTTGTTCTGGTGAGTTCCTTTCTTAGAATCTGGTATTGTATTATATTAGATTTTCTTCCATTTCTCTAGCACCTTCTCCTTCACAGACGTAATTTAGAATTCATGACATTTTGGGTTTGGTTTTTTTGTTGTTGTTGTTATAGTTTGTTTTGGTTTTACTACTTACTACTATTGTCCATTCTATCAATGGCAGCTATTCCCATACATAAATACACATCTACATCTTCCCTTGTTTCAAAATCTTAGAATTGTTTTAATCTATTATGGGCTTTTTAAAACCCCTCTGTGAGTTGCTTATTAAACTGTACCCAGTTGAAACAAAAGAACTGAGTTATAGCAAAACCTATTCTCTTGCTGCTGTATAACATTCCACCATCAAAAGGATATGAAGTGTTTCATGTTCCTTTATCTTGTCAACGCTCTTGGGTTGAGATAGAAGGTTAAAGGGAGGTGACAAGGTTAAATGATTTGACTAACACCCAAAACAAGGCTCGGAATCCTTATGAGCCTACCTCAGCTTTTTAATAACATATGTAATGAGGGAGAACTGGAGGCTTCCCACGCCAACAGCTCATACAGAAGTGATTTGTTTCTCTCTATACCCTTGCCACAATAGGCATCCATATATTTCTTTTAAGAATATTGCCATGGCCCACTAAATTACCCCTGGGCAGTGCTATCAGTGGTGTTCCACTTTGCCCCTTTATTTCTTTCTGTGACATTACTCTGCACAAGGGTTACTAGAAAGACAGATGAAGTAGGAGTAGATGGGTCTCTAAGGGGTGATATATAGTAGGTACATAATAGGAAAAAAAAGTGAGCATGATACTGTAACAGGAATTTTTGTTCCTTTCTCCTCATTTTCAACACAAATTTTGGACACCGGGAATTTATTGTGCCATGGTTATCAGCTTTATTTTTCCTTAGACTACAGCTTCTTTTCAGGGAACTTGACTCCTAACAGCCCTATACTTTTTCCTCCTCCATCCTATTTTCTCTTTTGCAATGTCAAATCGAAGTTTTCAGTGGATTAGAGAACTCCTGATGAATTCTCTTTTCAACATATCAAATGATATGTTTATTGAAATAAAAATAAAATAATTAAGAGTATGTCAAAAATGGTGCAACAGCACAGTTTATGAACGTTTCAGTTTGACGGGCAGCAAAAGCAACTGTTCCAGCAGCTAAGATGCTGGAGAAATGTCTGACAGCTCTTAATGTAGGTCTAAAATTTTTCCTTACCTGATGAATCTAATGGTTTCTCAGAGCCATTATGGTCTATCACCTCTATGAGTATTAAGGGACTCCTAAATCCATGAATAGATAATTTGGATGCCACACTTGCATTGTAAATCCACATCCTTAAAGCCTTCGTTAAAATTGCACAGTCCATTTCTTAAGTGCAATTAACTTTGCATTTCTTCAGAAAAGTAGCTGATTTGTTTCTATCTCCCATAGACCCCATTATTTCCCATCATCCTTCTGGAAATGAGGATATATCTCCTGAAACTTGTTTAAAAGCATACCCAATTGTTGGGAATTGGACATTGTTTCTAACTTCTGCACTAACATCAGTTAGTGGACAGACTTCTCCCACTGATATATTAAATCCTGCAGTAGATTAATTTGTTTCATCTGTGACAACATAATCAATGCACTTTGTTAACTAATACTGCTAGGCAGTCAAATTAAAATTTCTATGACGCTATTGAAACCTACGGAAATCTGTGCATTTCAATTCATCACCAAAAGTGCCATCAAAAGTAAGAAGATCATTCAAAAAGAAACAGAAAAAAATATAAATCATTATTTCTAAAACTTACTGAATAACCACTTGAGAATATTACTAAATTTCTGCTTTGGCAATAAAAATTATGAAGTAAAGTTACTCCATCAGTTAATACCCAATGATACATCTTTTCCACTCGGTTAAGTCTCCACAACATAAATTCATGACTAAAACAGCAGTGTCAAGATATTCACTGCTTTATAACATAAACCAGTGTTTTCAATAAAACATTATTTGACAAATACCTTTCATTAAAGTGGTATAAACTTGCCTAACTTGCAATACCCAATGAAAGGAACTTAGATACTCTAAATTTTTATTGCTTGGGAAACACTGTGCACCTTCCAGAATCAAGTACTTACACAGCATGTACAACTATTTCGTGTTGGCTTTGTGGGAGGAAGTTAATTTGACTGCATGAATAAAATAACTTACTTTCTTAATTAGACATTTTAATCAGAGATCCATTAGCTAATCAGAGCTAATCAGTTTTCATCAAGACTGTAAATAGGCAACTTGGGATAAGATGGTCAGGACTCACAGGCTCGCATGCATAAAAGCAAGCTGTGGATATTGTCTTTGAAGGTTTATCATTGAAAAAGGCCTTAAAATATTCTAATAATTTTGATACACAGAAAAATCAAGAATAAAAGAAACTATTGTATCCCACCAGCAGCTCATTACAATAATTTTTGAAAATTGGGATTCTTTTCATAGTAATGCTTGGCCACCTAAAAGTGAGCTTTAGAATTCAAGCTCATCTAGTGCTGGGAGGTCAGTCACCGATATTACATCGGCATTTATGTTTAACTTCATGATTTTTTAAAGTTTCAACCCTAACTGAATCTCTGTAAATGCCAACAGACCATTCCCACTATGCTTGCCAAAGCTGGGCATCTTTCACTCAACTGGCTCCTCAGATTTCTTATGTAGATGATTATTAATGATTTCAAGAAATTAGTAAAATCAAAAGAAAACCTTGCTTAAGAATAAGACTTACTAGCTTGAATTATGGATTGCCAGATGAAATATCTACAACTAATTAAGCACCAAAGTGTATTATGATATCCAGCAAAAACACAACTGAATAGCTTTGAGCATGAGACACATCCTTAAGAGTACTACTCAGAGCAAAAATGAATACAATTACTTGTAGTCACATGGGGCTGAAATAATCCTGCACAGAATTACTCCATATAGTAGCTTTTCTATTTTTCACAAGGAATATCTTAATATCTGTGACATTAACTGTAGTAATAAATGTGTCGTTGGCTGGCAAACACAGTTCTCTCCTCTTCTGATACCTTAGGCTACCCAGGAGCAGGAAAAAAAAAAAAGGCATAAAAATTAGGTGGCCAATGATACACATGAAAAGACCCACTGTGACTGATATTCAACTATCACTTACAACCTGGCCTAAAATCAGGATTTCTTCATTTTACTTTTTTTTCTTATTTAATTTCAATTAAAGTTGATGCCAACCCAAATCAAATTTTAACATTCTTTTTTTCTCCAGGAAACTGAAGTTCTTTTGAAGGGAACGAGGGA
>NW_009934935.1:135772-153407 GCF_000696875.1 Nestor notabilis
TATCTGCTCCTCAGAGCATGGGAGAAACAGCAAAGATGAGATTTTACCAATTTTCCAGCCTATTGGGGATCAAAAGGAAACCTGTAATGCTCAAGGGAGAATTTTAGTTTTTGCCTCATCACCAAAGTACAGGTGCATTAGAAAAAATGCTGGCATTTATACTCAAGTTAGTATTTGCAAACTAAACCAAATCTAGTTACTTCAAGAAGATGCCATACGGTCTATGCAGTTGTAATGAGTCAAATTGGAAGAGTATTTTATTTATTTATTTATTTCAATGACCAAGTAGCTCAAAAACTCTGATGCTAAAATCCTTCCTGGAAGTTTTGATTCACCAGTCTAAAGTAATGGAAAACAAAGGAAATGATAGATAGGTTAAAAGGAAGGCAAAATGGTCATAGCAGAAAATCCTCATCAGTTAGACCTCTGCCATTGAAAGAAAATGGTCCTGTCCGACTCTACCTTGAAGTTGCCACTGAGCATCACAGAAAAGGATACAAAGCCAGACAGCTTAGCTTCCTTGGTAATCCTATCAGGTAAGTTCATGTTTACCCTTGAATTGATGAATACTGGCAACCACTGTGTGACATTGATTCCGAGTATGTACTGGGCATATTTTCACTGCTTGGGATGGTGGGAGCAACACCTTTTCCAACATCACATAGCACAGATGTGTTATAAAACCCAAAACAATAAAAACTCCAAACCCAAACAAAACCCACTAACAGCCTACTCTTCACCCCCTCGTTCTCAGTTATTCCACCTTTAAAATGGGTATGGTAATTTCTGACAATCTTAAGGCCTTTCAATTGAGGTGTGGTTCTTTTTAGTGTTTTATTATTAGGTCTTATCTAACATTCTTATGTGGGCTTTACTGAAAGGTAAAGCAGTATATTATCACAAAGCACTTCAACACCGCAGTTTTATTGTGTACTGTTCTGGAAGACAGAGAGAACACCAGAAAAATTACTCAAAGAGCAATGAGGAGGCTGACGGAGGGAGGGAATAACAGGGAAAATTGAGGTCTGAGTTTAAAGGCTCACTGAATTTTCCTCACCAAACAACACTGAATTTTTTTCTTGCTGATATGAGCAGTTTTTTCCAGTAGGAACTACATAGGCTACTACTTCATTTAATCTAACCCAGCCAAAAGAGCTTTAAGAGGACAACATGAATCAGATTTGAACTAATGGCCTAGAAAAATCTTACTATTCACTGGAGCCACCTAGTTTCATCAGTCTCGTTGAGAAGAAGCTGCTTGCCCTCTTGTCTGAGAATCTTCCTGGACAGCTGGAAAACATCAAGCCTTATCTGAGAGGTTCAAAAAGTGCACTGCATTTTTGCATTTAAAGGACATCAATGTTGCTGTTAATCAGACTTTGTAGACTTGCTTGGTGAAGAAATCCCTGAAACTGCTCCTAGTCTCCTTTCCTGTCATAGGAGAAATGTTTACTTTCCTAAAGATAAGGTGGGAAAGAGATACAACACAATGTATGGGAAAAAACAGTACATATTTCTATCTATTCAGATAGATTTTGCCAATTCACCTGGAAAGTGACTCAGAAGTTAATATAGATTTGATAGGTTTGCATAACCAAAACACATGAAACAAAAGTGTACAGAGAATAGAAGTCTAACCACAAAATCTCACACAAAGAATTAGAATTCCTCCTGCAGCCCTCCTTTGCAATGGAGATAGATAGGTGAGTGGTTTCATATATGAAATTCTCCTTTCTCTCCAAACTCAGATATCAGCAGTACATCTTACTTTAAACCTTCCAGCTTCCTTAGCAAATAGGGAAATGCAATACTCACGACGGGAACCCTTTTGATTCTGAAAGGTGATCAAATACAGATCAGGCTAAGAGGATTTTTAAGATGTACAACACTAAATACCACATACCTATTACCTGTTGTTCTTCCACCTGCTAATGGCCAAGGGAGTATATACTTCTCTAATGACTGTGAACCCAGTCACCCTAACCTATGTACTTATCCTCTCTATACTTCGGTACTGCATTAAAACACATGAGAAGATAAAAGGAGACTTCAAAAGAGCTGGAGTTTGTTACAGCTCACTACTTAGAAGCACACAGCCTTTCTATCTCATCACCTGATGACAGCGGACACTATATTGCCTCCCCAATAAGCACTAAATCAATAAACGCTCACTGGAGCTGGCCTATTCTACCTTAAAGATCATCTCTGACCAAGATCCATGCTTCCCAAGATGCAATCCCCAGAAATAAAATATCAATAAATAACCAGAGATGTAGGAACAAGCTGAAGAAATTCCTTGGCAGCAGGGACTGCTGCGAGCTCTGCTGGTATTTATGGTTCCACACCTACAAAAGCCTGGGCATATTCCAACATCCCTGCTTCAGTAGGACTCCCCCGGGCTCAGGGGGAGTGCCATTATGCAATCAATTTCATGGCTGGAATCTCAATACATATAATTTAAACAAAATAAAATTAAATTGATGGGTCACTAGGTCATTTGGAAAGAACGCTTTTCCGACAATCAGTCCAGCCTGCTCTTTCTTTGCTACTATAATCTCCACCCTATAAAGCAAAGGAATTAATGTCATTATCTGCGTTTGTATTTTATTATGCATGGTCCCAAGTTAACAGTGAATTTTCTTCATGGGTTATCATAATAAAATATTACAGTAGTGTCTGGTTGTGCTGCTACAATAAGGTGTCTTATCATTTTCATTCCCAGCCCCTGACTTCATGGGTTTGTAAGCTAAAAATAAAAATGAGGTCTAGGTTAGAAATTAGTAAACTTCTAAAGCAGTGTTTTCTTTTAAACTGAGCTGGTAAAATATGATTTCCCATATCTCCATCCATCTTTACATCTTTTCTTTACATCTCCAGCCATTTTGTGTATGCATATATAGATATGTAGATGAGGTGGACCTTTTTTTCCCAGACCCTTTTTGTCATATTGTCTTTGGAAGACTAGTTTGCTTTTTGAAAACAAAGTGGAAGTGAGATTAGTTTAAACTAGGATAGCTACTTTCAAAAGAAAAAATAAACTAAGGCAGAAAGAGGAGCTCTTAAGGATGTTTTAACAAAAGTATTCTCAACACATTCTATCCACCATATCCATTTATCCGAATTCACGGCCATCAGACGACATATGAAATCTTTGTGATTAAAGATTTTTATATCCAAGTCTTTCAAAAACCTGTTCAAAGGCGAAAAAGTTTATTTCAAATAAAAGTTTGAGAATATACCCCACTGCCAAGCTCTCTGTATGTTAATACGCAGCACTTAATATTCATGTCACTGTTTTCTAAAAAACATGAGACACCTTCTTGTGTTCTATCATAGCTTATTCTCACACATTCCATGACATTTTAGCAGTAATTTATTTGAAGCTTGCTTCCTTTCACCTTTCAAAGAAACACTGCATCAGAGGATGTATTTCAAAGCATCCATTTTAAGAAAAATATGTTGAGATTAGGGCAAGCATTTCTCATGCATAATGCACACAAGATTGAAATTTTACTTACAAGCAGCCAAATAATAGGTATGTATTTATAAGAAGTACATATTTCTTATATATCTAGTAAGTAAAGATCAGGTAATAAAAAAGTGCCATTCATTCTTTCTGGTGTGATACTAATTCACGTTTCTCCTGTTGTAGAGCAGTTGTTGCAAAACACAATTATAAAGTTCAATATTACTTCCAACAACATGTTAAATTCCTAGAAACCTGTAATCTAAGTAGATAAAAGTAAATTCTCCTGTTTCTCCAACTGATAACAAAAGATCTCGACAGACTGAAGCCCAGATTCAGCATATGTCCAAGTAAAGAGAATGGACTTTCAAATGTAGCCCCTTCAGACCCAAAAGCTGCCTGAAAGTGAGTTCAGTTCTTGTCTTCCAGAGGAGCAGAGATTAATGAAATGGCAAATAATCTTGGCAATGCAGCCTAACCACTAATACAAGATTGAGAAATACATAAACTAAGAAACATTCCAGATAAGCCAATACCACCAACTAGAATCTAAACTCCAATGTTTTATCCAGCTCAGTTTACGAATGACCAACAATGTAGCGCTATTGTCTTTATGCCCATGCAGTGGAGAGAAAATACTTGGTCTGAATTGAGAAATAACTCCAACAAAGTAATGCTCGTTGAGTACAGAACACTTTATAGGTTTTCCTGAATTACTGAATCATGAATTAATTATATCCTAAAAAGACTGTAAACAAAACTAACAGCTAGTATGAGACTAGCAGAAGGCTAAGTGTTCAAGACTCAGGCACAGCGGTCTGTCCAAGCAGACCTGGGCAAAGTACTACACATACAATAATCATGGAAGGTAGCAATGAAATCAGCATGAAACTAAGAGAACAGTTTAAAATACACATTTTTATAACCTTTTGTAATCTAACTATTTAAATGATTTAATAAGATTTCAAAGTGGGAGGCTAATAAAATTTATCAGTAGGTGTTCTTATCAATGAGCAAAGCTGTTAAGTCTGCATGATGGTCTATCAATAAACCAAGAGGGCTGAAATTTTTCATTAAATTGGAAGAAGAAATGTATGTATTTCAATCCAAAATACTTGTATACAGCAGGCTGATTTCAAGGGCGAACACAGTTGGGGCTGAAAACATTACAAGTGAGAACTAATTTTCGGCAGAAGCCTGTGGTGCAAAGACAAGCAGAAGCAGAAATCAATCAATTTTCATAGCAGATAAAAGGTGTCTTCACTGGAGAAATAAGCTAGATTAATTGGGGAAAAAAAAAAAAGAAAAAAAAAAAAGGTTTTATTGGCCCAACTGCACACCTCCCCACACAAAGGACATTCATTTTCCAATGCATTTTACTTTCACTTACTTGTATATGCTTACGCATTTGTCACTTTTATTGCTAAAAGTTCTTGCAATATGATCCGAATAATATGAATGTACATATCAAGCCATAGATAAGTAAGTTTTAATTCACAGTATATTCAGTGACCAAATGCCTTTCAGAATAAATGCAAGAGGCTCATTAAGTGACATGTATT
Organism: Nestor notabilis; assembly: GCF_000696875.1. Taxonomy (NCBI): domain Eukaryota; kingdom Metazoa; phylum Chordata; class Aves; order Psittaciformes; family Psittacidae; genus Nestor; species Nestor notabilis. The sequence goes on from NW_009934935.1 coordinate 140,801, forward strand.
GTTCCACGACAGAGTGAATGTATCTTGGTGTTTTTATTGTATCTGGCTGTCTCGCTATTCTCTCATGGTAAATAATGGTATTGTACCATCTTAAAAGTGTGATTGCCATCTTACACGGAAAGTTCATTCAACATTACAATTTTTTTAATAATTGTATGTTTTATTTTTAATTAGAAATCAGCTCAAAGGCACAATTCAAATGTTTGGTCAGGGTAGATGACAACACAGCAAAAAGAAGATGCACATATGCTTTTAGCCTTCAGACGTTTTATATTACATTAGTAATTCTCCAGTACTAAAACATGGATTTGAAGAGATGTTACATGCTTGTGGAAAACTAAGACAGACACTTTACTTTGTCCTCAGGACTCAAATACACAAGTAAACAGTGCACTGAGAGGTCTCATCATTTATTCCTGGAAATTAGAACAGGAAAGAAATGGACTGAAACAGCCAATAAACAAATCTGAAATTAGTACTATGAGACAGAACGTAAGTTTTTTATTATTCTCTCACTCTTCTCACTATTTCATTGTTGGGAGGGGGTGGTGTTTGTTTTGAGTTTGTTTTTTTTTGTTGTTGGTTTTGTTTGTTTGGTTGGTTGGTTGTTTTTTTCTTTTAGGGCTATTCATGCTTATGCTTGCAACTAGGAGTTAACTATATGCCATGAGAGCTATATCAAAATATTGCATTAGGATGACAGTTCAGATTGCTGTACAGCTCTTCCAAAACAATTAAAGCTAATTCTAAGAAATCACAGTAATAGCTGCTATTAAAAACCAAACTCAACTCCTGGGCTTCCTGGAAAGTTTGACATGACAGATATCTGCAAGACATTAATAATACATAATAGAAATTAAGAGCTCTTGGATCTGTTCCTGGCTATGATATAAATTATTTGTATTCTCTTAGGAGTGGGTCTAAACTTCTGTGTATTTGGGGCAGACCTACATAGAAAGGTACAAACTTCTATGAAAGCCTGTAGCATGGGCAAGGTAAATATCTAACCATCTCACCTTCTAAGGTAGACAAACACTAGTTCCTCATCTGTAAAAATGAGAAAAAGCACTCACTTCCATGGAAGCCATAAAAGCTTCATAAAAACATATGCTTATGCATACATTCCGGATCTTGAATATACATACTCCTGTGAATAGTAAGGCAAGGTTTTCCTTTAAAGAACTTACTGCTCCAGTCTGGGAAGACAGCCAGATCTGGTGAAGATCTGCACAGTTCAATGTTGAAACTGTGAGAGAAGTGGGGTAGCTGCCCGCAGCCATCCTCACAGATCCACTTTGTCCACAGCTGAAAAATTGTTGATTGGCCCTCACAGATATTGCCAAGAACACAGGAATAAAGCAGGGAAGTTTCCAAAATAACACATGGAAGTGTGCATTTTTGTCCTCTGCCAAAATGAATATTGCTTGCAAATTACATTCATTCTACCTTTTCTTATTCAGAAGTATTTATACAGGAAGTAAAGCTTGAGAGCACCAATTTTAAGGAAGCCCTTTCCTAATAAAATACAACTAAATTTTGACAGAAATGCACAAAAAACTTCTCCAACAAAACCTTATACTACCTGCTAGAATTATTTTCTTTGCTTTCCCATAAGTGTTGTCCTAAAATTAACAGCAGTTTAACAGATGCATTGGCATTGGATTAGCTCCTCTAAGTGTTTCCTTCCAAGCATCATCTCCTTCCATCTTCTGATAACCTTATTACTTATTGTGTGTGATTTGTTGCAAAATTCTGAGCCAAGATGTGGTTATAATAACAGAGAAGCAACTTTACAGATGGATGTTATGAGAACAATTGTTGCAACACAAGTTCTCCATTTCATTATGAATGTGACCTAATTTGGGGGAGATATTTGTTTTATTTTTAAAGATAGAAACATCGGTAATTCTTGCACAATTACTGTTCTGGTGGCTGTGACATTAAGTGGTTACAATAGAGCAACAGCCAAATTTAGTTCTAATTTTCAGGCAGGATATTTCTCTATTGCCTATGCATTAGAAAACAGTAATGAATTTTGAGTCATTAACACACACTAAGAAACCATCTTACACCATCTACTTATCCTTTCCATATGCTCCTGTTTCCAGTGAGCACCCATTCAGCAAATCTTTGAAGATCATTTACAAGCATACCAGTAAAAAGGTGCATATCACCTATTCCCTGCCAAAGAATCAAAAGTATATCAAAGGTATAGGAGTTTAACGAACCACTCATCCTTATTAAGCAGTCCTTCCCAATCTCCCACGCTGCACACCAGTGGAACAGATTCAATCCCTCAATCCTGGCTCATCCTTTCCCTGTTATCAGTGGTGTGTAGAGAGAATACAGTCTGTCTGCTAGTGCAAAGGTTTTCAATCTGAATTTTGTTAGCAGGGATCCAACAGCTGCAAGCTGAAAAATTAGATAAGCTCAGCTGCTAAAACAGTTAAAATCACAGTAAACCATTTCCTAGGGGCACAACAGCAACTGAAATCCCCAGAATCATTATCTTCTTGTGGATGTACTTGGACTACACAAGAAGTTATTGGCCTGATGCAAAAATTCCTCTGTGAAATTATATAGCCTCTGCATTGCAGGAAGTTGTCAACATTGTCAGATTGCTCACTCTGACATGAATTATAAATCTATGATTCCACAAAAACAGTTAAGTCACTTATATTTTTCTGGGTTTTATGAGGAACAGATTTTCTCTTTTGCTGTGGTGCAAAATACTCCATTGAAAGTTCTGCTATAAAAAAACAAGAGTTTTCATTACCATGTTGTATTGTAAGCAAGGAAATCAGCAAATGGACAGATTGCACAACCTATTTCCTCTGAACACTGGGAATGTTACTACCATCATTTTCGGATAAGGACTCTACATAAGCAGCATGGTGTGTCAGGGGCTGGGCCACCCACAACTCTTCCCTTAATGGGGTTTCGATCTTTCCCATGACAGAGGAATCCCTGTGAATTCAGCAGTCCACCCATTTAAAGCAAAATTTACACTGAGTCCTGGGAGCTGTACTGAACAGGATAGGTTTTAGTCAAATATTCACATAAGAAACACTTCTATAACATTTGTCAAGAAAGGAAACAGATTGCAAACATGAAAATTAAATCTACTAGATTTCTTGGCAAGAAGAGAGTGAGAGGACTGATTCGAGAGGACTGATTCCATGGCCCTGCTTACTTAAACATGAAGTTAATCCTATGAATTTTTAGAATATTTGTGGTAAGAATTATTCTGTATTTAAAAGTTCCAGCAATTGGAAAAAACAGTGGGAAGAACTTAGGCAGTGCAAGCGATTTATTTTGCATATCTACTTGTAATCTTATTAAAGAAAGAAAATCCCTCTTCAGGGTTTGATTTTGTGCACATATGCCCTCTGAAAATACAGGATTGACATACCCTTACACCAGTAAAAAGGCTTTATGAGATTAAGAGTAGATGAGCAGCTTTCAAGTTTCTGCTGAAAACGAAATCAGGTCTAAAAACCATACTGACAGCAAATCAAACATTTCCCATGAACCAAGAATCTTCACTCATAGCTATTACTATAAATAACACAGGTCAGATAGTAGAAAGGTAGCGGTCACACACCACTATCACTTTTATGGTGCAGGGGTGGGAGGGCTAAGAAAGCATCTTTACCTACACTGTCTTCTGTGCACTTTAATTCAAGCACTACCCAAACTGAAATGGTTTGTGAGTTTTTATATTTTGATTTGTACATCCTTTATTTACTTCCTGTAAATCTTTTGCCAGTTTCTGACTCTCTTCCAAACTCCAATTTCAGATTGTGGCAATGTCATTCAGAAAGCGATGTTTCATTTCAACAGCTCCACATGTGTGCAAGTTCACTTAAGCTTAATGGATCCAGTTTTAAACTTCTTTTTCAAAGTGAATACAAAAGGAGCAATATGGTTTATATGGAAAGTGACTGAAAGGTTTTAGGACATTAACTTCCCAAAAATTATCTAAGAGAAGTAACATTTTCTAAAGACTCTTGCAAGATCTCAGACTTGCATGACATGAGATCCCTGCCCATGGCAGGGTGGATGGATTTAGATGATCTTTAAGGTCCCTTTCAACCCAAACCATTCTATGATATCCCCTTAATCCTCCTATTAATCATGACTAGCATCTAATACTATTTTTATAGAGTTATTTTGAAATACATTTTGCTCCTGGACCACATCCTCCTCTCGATCATAAATTCTCCCCTAAATTCTCAGAATTTGTAAGTTCAGAAAAAGAGCAGAGAAACTTTTATATCAACCTCATTTCACCAGAATCTCAGTGTACAAACAACAATCTCTGTATTACACATGTTAAAGAAACAGAACTAAATCTGACATTACAAGGGGAAAAAAAGCAGATAGCATGCTTTTGTCTATGTTACATACTGTATACATAGAGTTCTCCCTGACTGGGCTGTTCAGTTCTGTAGAGAGTGTATTACCACTAACTAATACCCAAGTAGCTCCCTGAGCTTTAGCTGCCTGGAGTGTCACTTAGATACTAAATGATGATACTAAATATTTGTCCCTTTATGCACACTTACACAAAAAGGGAGTTATATTTAAAAATACTGCTTAACATCAGAAATCTTTTCTGGAAATGAATGGATTCAGTATTTTGCTACTCTTGTAGGCAAATTGCCCTTCTGTGCATTAAAACCCCCTTCGAAAAGAAAACCAAGTATTTTAAGCAGCAACACGTTGGCAAAGCCTCACTCAGGGTAGGGGTGTTGCAGAGGAGGGGGAGGCAGGGTGTGTGTGTAAGTACCACAGCAATCGGGGGGTGGGGTGGGTGGGGGGGTGTGTATGTTATTTGCTGAACCTATGGCATAGTAGTTTACTTACCCACCTGTAAACAAGTATCAAAGGACAGGTAAGACAAAGAAACTGAGAAACTTGATTTTATCTAACAGCTCTACACTCTCGATTAGCAGCCTATTTTATCTATGATTTCCACTCCTTAATCAAGAAGCTGTCTCGAAGGCAGGCATTATCACGTTATCGGTTTGTCAGCTGGGGATCAGAATAGTAAATCTTCTTTCTCTCATATCACCAATGTTAACTAAGCATATAAATCAGAAAAGAGCAAAAATATAAGATGGTGAAAAAGTCATATAGAACAGTGCAAATAACTTTTTTAATAGTCACATGAGAAGAAACTATATTCTGTTCAAAGCAATATTTTTATTATTTTGAAAAAGTAATAGCTTTGAAAAAAATTATTCTGAGGTTTGAAATACATTATAATATTACATTTGAAAATGCCTTAACTAGCTGTGCTTTTTTTAGTATTCATGGTGAGGAACTTGGTGGACCTAATCTTTATTCTGCAAACTGCTCCACTTCCAACAAAAAGAGGCACCAAATTGTAATACTGCCCTGTTTTTTATTACTTAAAAAAGAACAACAACTAGTAATATCTGTGTTCATCACAGTTTCAAGTTAGATTCAGGAACTGCGAGATGGCCTCTTTGTATACTCTGCATTATTTATTTTGAAGCCAAGAACAAATCACTCATCTAGCCAAGAATAGATAATAGAGAGCAATAATGTGTTACTAGATATCCATCATGCTTTAGCACTGCTTTTAGTACCTTAGACACTGACACTTGTTGGACCATCTTCAATATTTTAATCTCAATGTGAACATACTGGAAAATTAAAGAAACCAAAATGGGCTCTTTTAGTGTTATATTGTCACTGAGAACACTTGAATTAACAACTGGCCGTCTTTAGGCTGCTCTGACACAGTCCTGTGAAGCCAGCTGTAGTTTTCTTTCAGGAGTACAACCAACTGGTGTTACTATACCACCTTTTACATATTTTTTGTGTTCTGTAGAACTCAGATAACACCCCCCCTCAACTTCAACACAGAAGTGTCTGTTCATAAAAAAAAAAAAAACAAACAACAAAAGGTTTGTCTTTTCAAACATACCGTAGAACTCCAGTTAATCCTCAAAGCTTTAAGCAGTAGCTTCAGTTAGTGTTTCTCAAGTAAGACACTTTCTATCTCAACACATACTTCAAGAAACAGAAATTGACTCAAGCATTTCTGCCTCCACACTGTTCTTTAAGGGCTGACGCACCTAAAGAGATGTATTTGCAAGGCCTAAGTGTCATCAACAGGGAAAATGAGAAGCTCTTCCCAGGACTCATTCAGCCTAACTTCCTTGAATAGATGTTAATACTGGGGATACTTATCAGAGGATTCTTAATATCAAGAAAGCTAACAGTCACAGAGTACAACTCTGATTTTCTCTACAGCAGCTACTCTTAACAGAATGCTGGTACACACAGTACATCCCCACACACTCAAATATGTGTTTGAAATTCAGATGATACCTTTGTTCAAAGTGTACTAAAAAATTCACGAATCAGTTTCATTTTCAGCTTCAAAACCTGAAACGTTGTTTCAGATAACTTCATCAAAAAGTACCTAGATGTACATGGGTATTTTAAAATTAATCCAGCTCATACTGGGATTAATGATTAGAGTTATTACTTATCTCAAAAATTTTTCCAATAGCCCTGGTTAGCAATTATTGTACTCTATAAGATCCCCTAAGAAGTCAGCAGTCTTTTGATAGCACATGGTAAGCTGCATAATGAAACTGAAGAGTGATTTCAATTCCTGTACGTAGCAACTACTATGTCCTTTATAAAATAAGTGTTATTTCATACTCATTGAAACTAACAGCCACCAGTTAAACACACATTAGGATTCTGTTCGCATTGCTCAGTCAATGTAGTTTTGATATTTTATGCTAAAACTGACATAAATTTCCCCTAGAAGTCCCAATGCCCCACTTACTTATCTTGCATTTACGTCAAAATAATACCATTACAATTTATCTTTCCAGTTAAAGCATTATTTGTAGGGCTTAATTTCAACAGAAAAGCTGAGGGGTTGACGTACCCGGAATAAGGCAAGCAACTTTCTGAATTAAACCGTTCTGTAAGCTTTAGCAGGTGATTATCAGTCATAAACACACTATCTCTCAAAACCCATTCACAATTTTAAGAAAGGACTTATTCTGGTTAGGTAATGGGGAGAAAATTTTAATTATACCAGATTACAGCCTAACATTCTGATGTTGAAATACACAGACATATACTGAATATATTTTCTTCTCTCTTTACTATTATGTATTTATTTATGTTTGTGCAGGCACACTTGCAAGAGTTTTGACTTGAAATTAAGAAAAAAAAATATATGAAGAAAATAGCACTCCTCAGTGTCTATACAAACAACTATTTAGAAGCTGCATTTATATTGTACAGCTACTTTACCCAAATACTTTTGTACAGACTAACTTCAAACAAAAGTCTTAACCTGTAATTACTTCATTATTTGCAGTGCTTCCTAAAACAGCCACATCTGAGACAGGAAAGACATTCATAATATGAAAAGTATTTTAAAGTTTAACAAATTACATTTAAAAGTTAGACTTTCATCGGCCTAGTATATAACAAATGACCTTTCATGTAATAAAAATAAAAAGAACTTGAAAAAATCCTACTTGCCTCCTAAAACTGAACGTTTATTTCATTTCTTTCTGGCCTACTTCCCTATAGGGAACTAAAAAATTTATGCTAGCATTGAGTAATAGGTATTGTTATATCATGACAATATGTACTTTATTTGACTTAAGGATCATCAATAACTGAATTTCTGGAGTACCAAGACCTTCATCAAGGCTCATTGATTTTTAGATATCCCTGATGCAAAATAGCATGAGGAATCCTATATTAATATTTTTTGCTCTATCCCCTTTGTGATAGGAATCTTTGAGCTGTAACGTTAGAAAAATTCACTATATTCTCTTAACAGAAGTATCTAAGATATGCAGCTATAAATATCCTTAAGATACTTGTCCAACGTCAGAAGATACAAAGCAAACTTTTAGTGGGCTGTATAGGACCCTTAAGGCACAAATAATCCCAGCAGGAGAGAAGTATTTCTATAAAGGTGAAAACCTTAGCTGCCAAATAGCTACTAATGTGGAACCTGGTTAATGCTATCTTTTTGTGCCCTCTACAGCAAAATTGGCTTAGAAAAGTGGTACAGTGCCCAAGGAGTAGAGCAGCCTGATAGGGAGCCCAGTGTTCCAAAATTCATTCCTGGATCTGGGTTTTGCTCCCCAGTGTCTCAATCAATGATTACTTGGGTTTAGCTGTGGGCTTGAGCCTACAGACTCTATCAACCAACTGTTATGGCTAATGTAGGATCAAACATCTGCAAGCCTTCAGCACACCTGATACAATGGCTTCTGCAAGAACAATCAATAACTTCCATCAATATTATTTCTGCAAAATGTTAATGATATGAATGACATTAAGCCAAACTGATCCAAACAAAAATAAACACTTGATATTAATATATGGACTATATTCAGTCCATGCTGTTGCTATAGGAGAGAAAAAAGATCAATCCAAGCAATAAGCTACTAACAATCAAGCAAAAAAGAGATAGATAAATATGTGTAATATGTCCTTTATCAGCTCTTTTGCTTTGGTGACATACCATGCAGAAAGACACCACACAAAAAAACCCAAACATAGTAACACGAGAATAAGGGTTTCTCTGTCCTGCTTTAGAAGTTGTGTATTACTTCCAGTCTGGTTTCAGCATAAATGTGACTGTGGTCATATGACAACAGTTAAAGGTTCTTGTAAGATTTTGTCTCAGTCTCTTTTTCTAAAATCAATCCCTAAAATGTTCCAGCGGTATACCAAGTTTTCAATATTACTGAATAAATTTTTCCATTGGGCTCATTCACTCCATAGTGCCTCCTGGCTGTCTGCTGTTGCTCATCGCCAAGACTTTTAGAAAGCTTAGAAATAGTTTAAAAGAAATAGGATATGCTGATTTGTGTCCCCTGCACTCCAAAACCTGAGCTGGGAGGTCCACAGTAAGATGGCCTTGGTACTGCAGGTAGGACTCAAGAGAACTTAGTGCTGGTTTTGCCAAAAATCAAACCTTGAGTAACAGTGATGTCTCTTAATTACTTTATCCATGAGATTATGAAGGTGAACTGACAGACTATCTGCTTAATACTCAAAATAAACTACAGCTTTTGCAGATAAAAGAGTCCATAGGGATTATAAATCATTACCATCAGAAGGCATTATAAAAATCATAATTCTTATTGCCATAACACAGGATCTCAATAATGAAAAATAAAAATCTCATTTTACTATGCTAAAGTAAACATTGCAAGAAAGCAAATGACAACTAGCATGCAATAGTCCATAATTCATCCATGGTTCTTTACACTGGGGTCATTATCACAGTACCTAGGACTCTGAACAAGCATTCCCTACAAAAAAATACTGTAATCCAATCCCAATGTTTATATTTAACAGCATCAGTTGGGGGGAGAGGAGAGGCAAATATTTATTTTTTTTTAATACATAAATATTCCCAGAAAATACTGTGCTTTCATGTACACCTGTTTTCAGAGGTTTATGTCTAGAATTGTGACATTACACATTCAAGATGTTAGCTGCAGAAGAAAGTTGCAACAACATCACATTAGCATAACCAATCTCAAGTTTACCAATAACAAAATATCCAAAAGAAAAACCCAACCCCAAAACTATTAAAAAAAAAAAAAAAAAAAGAAAAAGGAAGAAAAGAATACCACAGGGGATGAATAAAAAGGAGAAGACATATTACTATGGTCTGAATAATGTCACATTCTATTATTGATTAAAATGATTTTACCATGACATTTCATTCATCAGATTCCACTTCTTATTACACGGAAACCCTGAATATTTATCAAGCTTTTTCTTCTCATCAAGCAATGCATTTCTTCTCTCCCTTTTATAGCTAGGTTATATTATGTTGAAGGGTCTACACTGTCTTTGAACTCTCTCCTTCTCACACTTGACCTCACAACCATCACTTTTATCTCATTATAATGGATGCTATTAAGTATTTATATCTAACAAGGCGATTTCAGTGGTTCATCCTTTTTAAACAATCCTGTGATCATTTCTGGTTAGCAAGAAATAAAGACATTTTATTAAATCAAGATCTATCTGCTTCCACTCAGTATTAATATTCTTTCTAGTCAGGACATTTAATATCTTCACCATATACAATTACAATATATTTCTGAAAGTTAAGGATTGAATTCCCCAATCCTCAGACACGCAGTATTCACATTAATTTGAAAGAGTGATTTTGAATTTTTACAGAACGTAGGTCAACACCTTCATTAAAGTAACAGGTTAAACCTGGGATGCATTATACTGTTGTTTTAGATGCCTAGAGAAAGCCAAAAGAAACTACAGGTACATAAGTCTGCTCTAGATTAAATAAGACTTTGTAACCTCTCTTTGAAAATGCATTACACCAATATATACTGTATATTAATATTTATTATTTCTGGAAACACATGTGAAACTAAAAATAAAAGAGAGATTAACATGGCAAAAAGGGGTGGCATGTAAAAGGTTATTCTGCATTCTGTACTTGTAAACCTTCCCCAAAAACTCATGCAGTGAAAGTATGCACAATACAAGTGAAAGCTTGTAAAATCTCATTTCTGATATATTGCAGCTCATGAAAAAGCTTCTATTTATTCCACTAGCTTTTTGAACAGAAGTGAGAGAATTAGCAACAAAACCATTTCACCTTACAGGGGGGTTACCTGAAAGGCAAACTACTACCTACTCCTAATACCAAACACAGTACTGCTTTACCTACACACTATTATACACACCACCAGACTTCATCACTACAAACCAGCTGTTCTTGCACAGCTTCATCAAAAATCCTTCACTTTTTCTTCTCCTATGTAGACTGACATATTTATCATCCCTTCATTTTTAATCCTTAAAACAATTCACAGCTCAGAAATACTCCATTCTAACACAATATAGTGACTCAAAGAAAATCTCTTTACAAAAAAATCACAAACAAAACAAACCACTAAATCAAAAAACACCCAGTTTGATCCATATATTCAATGGATCAAACTTTCAAACAATTCAGTGATTAACTATTCGAACTTTCAGAAACACCTTTTTTCTTTTATAAACAATATTTTCTGTTTCAGAAACTAAAAATGCTAAATGACAAAGGATTTCTTTTCTAATATTTGCCCAGCTTTCTTAAGGAACAAAATCCAAATGAAGTTGGGGGGGGGGGGGGGGGGGTTTAACAGCATTTTAAAGATTTGTAAACTTTCATATTTTGCTGTGTCTGAACTTGAGAAATAAATTAACATTTGACCAATATCAGAAACTGTCACCAGAAGGAATAATTTTTGGCGTTTGGCCTCAGAAACACATGCCAGTTAATATGTCTTGATCATTTCCCATACAGGCTGAACTTTAAACTTCTGAGCTTCACTGCAGCTGGCCAGTTTCTAAGGTTTCCCAACAAAAAAACCCCCATAGCTGGAGTATGATGAAGTACAACACAACATACAAAAAGCACATGGCATGTAAGCACATGTAAAAGATACTGCACAAGAATTCGACACTAACAGCTACCGTACTTCCACTCCCAAGAACTAAAACAACCAGCTGTAGGAAGCCGGCCACAGGAAAGCGGTGGTCGATAAAAGCAATCATGCCGGCTAAACTGCAGCTGAAGCCAGTGGCACAATTATGTTTATTTTTAAAGCAGTGACATACCAGTGAAAACATTCCACTGAAGATGAAGAGTCGGGGAAGTATCTAGAAAGCAGATCCATCTGGAAGAGCAGCTGAAATAGTGAACAGAATGAATTTCCCACTTTTAGGTGTCTTGCATAATTTCTTAACCCTTGCCCCTAGATTTCGACAGATCTCTTCAGTCTAAGGCTTTCGTTACTTAACTAGAAGGCCTAGACAAATACCTTATGAAAGGGGCCCCAGTTGTCTGAGCCTCCTTAGGACTAGACCTTTCGTAGAGAAATAGAAATCAGCCATTTCCCCCACATACATTACTTCTGCTGAATCTTTACCTTTCTCTTTAGCTGTCTTTTGGATTTCATCTGTTGATACTGCATTTCTGCCTTCAAAACAGAAATTATTCGTGTGTTGTTGCATATTTATGAGAAACAGCAATGTGTAAGAACTCAAGCTGTGAGGAAGTCTTTACCCTGAGATCCCCCTGGTCCCTCCAAACTCTCCTCAGCTGTTGTAAACCCACAGGAGACCTATTTGTTTATGGAAGTATGCCAGGTGTTTCTCTTTCATAAATATTTAATTAATCAATCTTGTGAGGAAAAAAATGCAGCCTGCTTAACACTCGTGGTAATGAATGTGTGTTAGCTGTCTTCATTTCCCCCCTCAGAATCTGATTAGTTATGTCGCTTGTAAAAGAGAGCAGGTCTATTGTGTTTCTGTCGGGGAAAGAGCACAGTGTCTGAGGGGAGATCAGGCGCAGCACGGAAGGACTGGTCAACATGGCGGCTGTTCCCTCAGCAAAGGGGATGCCACAGGCCAGTGGATTTCAAAGCAAGTATGGGGGATTTCTAACCTACCGTGAGGAGGAGTCGGTTCAGAGAGCTACATCTGCACAAGATCTGCTTGCCTGGGGAGCAGGCCGCCTCGGCGAGTCCGGCTGTTACAGCCGGCCCGC
>NW_009934935.1:153438-191472 GCF_000696875.1 Nestor notabilis
GGTGGGACACCATTTTCCTGCCTTTCTCCTGCGAGGGACTGCACCTCAGTGGGTGTCAGCAGCAGCGAGCGTGCAGTCGTGTGTAGGACCAGAGAAGAGAGCGCTCCTGAGGAACACCGGGCACAGCGACCCTGCAGCTCGTACGGACCGCCAGCGGCCGTGAACCGCTGCACACCTGCCGGAAGCCCAGCTCCAAGCACGTGGTGAGGAACGTAACGTTTGGATGCAGGGAGCGGGAAGACAAAGCTCCTGTCAGAACACCGAGGACCGAAGCTTTATACCTAACTCTCCATGGCAAGAATCTACCTAAATGACAACAAAGAGCTTTGTCTGTCACTGATCAAACGCTCGGGATTTGTCTGGAGTTGTGGAGAATTAAACTGCAAAGCTGAGTAAGTGTGCTCAAGTTTTAATGTTCATGAAAGATTTAGAATTGTGAAAATATCAAGGGAACTTTAAAGTCTGGCCAATATTAACCAATACATAAAAAATAATTCAACCTAAAAACATACAGTTACTGTCACAAAACAGAAGAAATCTGAAATGGTCTTTGACTTTATGTTTCGCAGTCATCTTCAAGCCTGCTTTCCTCACGGGTAACACACAATGGCTTTTGTGTTTAGATGTGGTTGCTGGGTGCCAAAAAACAAAAGAAAAGGAATATGCATTTCCTTTAAGGCAAAGTGTGTAGCAGAGCTAAACCAACATTAAATTTTGCCTATATGCAAGGTTATTTCAAGGCTATTCTCCACAACATTTCTTCGTGATCTAAGTGACCTAAACAGGCATCTAATTCCTATGGAAAATTCAGTCACTACGTAGTGAAAAGAACAATTGTGCAGAAACACCTTCACATTTAAGTGATCGCAAACCTTCCAGTACGTGTGGTACAACATGCAAAGCACAGAGCACAGGAGGTGAAATTTTGCGTGCTGTCTGTACTGTCAAACAGAAGAGGGCTGGGGAATGAGGTTGAGGTCTGAGCCCCTGACTTCCACATTGGTAAAGTTACTCACTAGCTCTGTTTGGGTCACTTAAGGATTTTCAGCCCAAATCAAATATAATTTTGGGCAGGGCATTTTAATAGCAGCTTAGTCTTTGGCAGTGTGAATACAAACCAGCCAGTATGCTCAGCACTGGGATCAGCCATTTGGTCCTCATCCTCTTACTTAGCGAAACACACACAGCCATAGTTCCTTCCATCGGGTTTAAAACACAAAAATGACAGCTGAAACCATAGCCCCATATTTTTTTGAGGCAAGATCTCAACTTCACTAGTGCTGGGCTTTCAATTCTACAGATTGTCACTTAGGAATTAATTAAAAAAAATACAATAAAACCCAACACACAACAAAAAAATCTATTTTGGATTTAGCAAAAGCCAGTATTTTAGCTCAGTTAAAAGGAAAGAGGGAAGATGGAAAAATCAACTTAAGTGATAGAATATGTGTGAATTTTATCCCTCCTGTGTAAACCAAATTAAACCTTAAACCTCTACCAAAGATCCTTCCTTTCTCAGTTTGAGATTCTCACTACAATTGTATTTTAAAAGTGTAACATTCCAACACATGATATATTTACGTACTGGTAATTAAACAAATACACTACATATGCATCCATCATGCTCACTTTGTATACAATATGTCATACTAGGCTTCCTTACTGCCCTCTGCTCCTCTGTTCTTTGAATATCACAAACCAACATTTTTCTTTCATGTAGATCTATAAATCCTTGGTCATTACAGGTGTGGTAAGCATCTCTTCTTTAGCTGTTGACTGTCATCTCCTGACATATATGGAGATACAAGAAGCATATCTCCACATATGAATTACAATCCAGATAGATAGCTGTGTAACTGCATAGCCCTAAAGGACGTGTGGGAGGTGACACAGCAGTGCAGGGGTGGAAGAGGTTCCTGGGGACCATCAGAGTACATCTCCTACTCCTGCAGGCCAATCTGGAACCCATTCCCCTTGCTACCCTTCCACCCATTTAATTTCTGTACCTATTTCTGTTTTCTGTCCACTGTCAATCACAGCTCCATCTATGAAGATTAAGATTTCCTTCAGTTATTGTAGTACCTTTCTAGTTTTTAAGCCTTACTATTAAAAGTCTAGAATAGTTAATACTGCAGACACATTATAATAGGAATATTATTTCTGTCTAAAATAACTAAGCCTTCACCATTTGAAAGAAGATTTTAATACAAACCTGTTGACCTTGATAGGTTATGGTTTAGAAACTGGGAGAGGCATGCCAAATTGTATTTACCTGCACCTAATAAGGCAAATTTTAATATGAATTCCCACAGCTAAGTGAAGATATTAGAGACAAAGCAGCTCGAAGCTAAAGGAAGTTATAATTACTATATTTAGACAGACATTTACTCATAAGCAGGTTTGCTCAGATGATGGTATACATTATTTAATATTTTATAACAATACCTTATAATTATTTATAATCATATAAATGAATATAATTTAAAGTATATTTAATATTATTTTAAGATCCACGTTGAGGATTGTGCAAAATAGAAACAAGTTAAATTTTTGAAAACAAACTGTATTAGGAAAATTACAGGAGAAATCGTAACTGAGACATCACCTTCGAAAAAACAAAACCAGAACCAAACATGACAATATATAGAGCTGTATGGCACTGATATTATCTAAACTGAAGGGTTCTCTTTAGGTTATCAGGTTTCTAAGGTTTTGTAAGCGATATTCATTGAGACATTTGTCAAGAACTGCCTCAGCAACCTGAAACTGCCTTACTGTGTACGTACCCAAGCTGCAATCCACCATCCTGCACTCCATTCCTCCCCTCTGCATCTCATCCAGAATATATTTAGAGCACAGTTTAGGCTAAACAAAAAGGCTGACAGGGTTTTTCAATCGCAGACAAAGCAGTATTTAGTACTGACTGAGTTCACAGACAAAAAGGGTACCTGCAGTGTTACAAACCTTATTACGAGTTGTCAGTCTTATTAGAAAAGCAAGAGCATGTTTATGTTCACATCTGACCACATTAATTTAAAGGAGTCACATAAGAATAGGAAAGGTTATTTGGTGACATACGGGATCAGTCTCCTTAATTGTTATTCCCTCTTTGACTTTATGCTTCTTGACCTTTTTCAGCTATCCCAAGAGGAAACCAATGTGATTTCAAAGAAACGTTCAGGCATTGGTATATCATTACTCTGAAGCTCAACTACACAAGGATTCAGTTACTATATTTACATGGTTGGGGGTTGTTAAGGGAACTTCTGTTGCTGAATATAACTTCTGCAGAAATTTGTGTCAAGTTGATATTGTTAGCTAAAATATAACCTGGGGATTCTGTATTAAAATAAAAATTCCTTTGGGGAAAGGCCAATAATATCAACTACTTAACAGAAATGTTCACAGATAAATATCTGTCCAACATTACTTTAGCAGTAATTATCATCTCAAAGGGTGCAGTTGTACTATCTAGCTCCCCAGTGGGTAAGTTGCAAGGTCAGTCTTACTGAGAAAACTTACCTACTATTGAAAAATAACACAGCACTAGTTTTGAATCAGTGTAACCTAGCATTCTTATGCAATTGAGGCTTTCTTTCCATTTTTATAACTAGATAAAATTAAGACTTAACAAGGAAAAACATTATCACTACCAGCAATCATACATGAGAAAAAAAAATACATTGAAAACAAAAGGACAGATTGGGAGGGAGGAAGATTATGAATAATAGTGATGTATACAGCCACAGATCCTGAATCCTACTTAGGCTTGCATATCCTACACAAACAAACAAGAAAAAGGATTTGCCTTTATATTACAGTAGGTATGTAATGGAGTATAATGCACATCTCTCATTCCACCCAGTAGCTCACATAGTCAGTGGTACCCCAGCTCTGGAAAGTCATACAGCATGCTTCACAAAGGCACCAGCAAACCTGCTTTTCATCAACACCAGAAAAACAGTGGTCCTGGTGACTCACTGAGTTAACCCTCAATGCGTGGCTCACCCACTTTGGCCAAGAGCCTGAGGTGGTCACATCACCTCCCTACTTGTCCTACCACTGTCTGCCACTGCATCCCAGTGGATCTCACTGGGACCCCTCAGCTATTTCATGCCTCTAGCTGTTACCCTTGTAGAAAGGTAGAGGCAATTTCACGACCAGTGAAAATGCTGGAGAAACCTGGCGAGACGACTGGAGAAGACGGGTTCCCTGGCAATCCCGGTTTGTGATGAGATTCACCAGTGCGTGACAGAGCAAGCACTGCAAGGACAGCTTCCCCCCGCTTCCCCTGGAGCCTGTCAGACTGTAGTCTGTCCTCTGCTCACATGCTGCCTTTCAAAAAAAAAAAAAAAGCATTTTTTTAAGATACGTTTTGACCACACTGGTATGTATAAACACACTGAATTTCAAAACATGGATTTCTTCAAGATTATTCTCCCTCTGCCAAATTGGGCTGAAATTCCAAATTTGTAGGGCCTGCACAGGGATAGAGAGGAGGGATTGCATTCTGACAGGCAAGTTGAATATGACTCTTTCCTTGGGAAACAGGCTTAAGAGTATTAAAACAAAGGAGAGGGAGGATGACACACAGAGTCTGAGACAGATGAGCATCCACATAGGGCAATGGTTTCTTGGTGGAAAGCTAATGCCAGCCAGAACTGAGTAGAGGAAACAAAGCCTTGTCTCTGCTGAAATCACAAGAGACAGAAATTGTCCCATTGATTCATGTATCTCTATATATTTATGTTTCAGCTGTCACGAGACAGTTAGCTCGGACACATGAAGGCTGGTGTTAATAATATGCCACTAAGGCAGGCTGCTTCTTATGGCAAATTTTGCAACCTGTGCTGTGGATAACCCTACAATAACATGAGACTCACTTTAAATGTTTCCATAATTGTCAATACTGCATTTCCTGCCATATGTTGCAACCGTGACCCGGAACAGAAAGCAAGACACTCATACATTCAAAGGAAAGACAAACCTTTGGTGATCAGGATATCTATGCCAATGGACTTCATGTCCATGGTTCTGATTATAGTATTTGAGAAGCATGCTTCTGTGGTGCAATTCTTAAGCATGAACTGTTCCAGTTGCCCTGGCTCTTATTTAGCATCAATGATAGAAGTATTTGTTCCTTTACGCCAAAGGGTAATGTATTACAAACTATCTTAGAGTATGTCTTTTTGGAGTTACGTTTGACTAGGATTAGACTGAGGACAGAACTCAAGCTACCTTATTCCTCCTCTGAACATAACAAACTCTACCAAAAAAACCCCATCATAGCTGAATAATTTAGTATAAAAGAACATTAATTAACTGAATACTGTAGTCTATATTGCCATTACTCTTCATAACTATCAAATAAACAACACTTTTGTTGTAAAACATTGGTTTCGGAGCCAATCGTATCTATTCTCAACTGAGATTTTCTTTGTAATTAAAACATTGAATATTTTTTTATTAAGAGAAGTTGATTCCCCCCCCCCCCCCCTCCAAGAAGTTGATCAGATCATCATCAGTTCCCTTTCCTGGCACAGAAGGAACATTAAAAAAGGCTATAGTAACAAAACTAAAACAATGTAGCTGTAGAATGGGTATTTTTTTAATCTTTGTGAAAGATTAATGATAGTTATAAAAAGCAAAGCTTACTGATCTGTTATATGACAGACAGCAGCAAATAAAAAAGCAGATTCAGGACTATTAACATGTATAATTATATTCATTCATTCCCTTTAAAATTGCTTAAAGCTCAGCTGGATTTAATATTTCCTTCAATCAACAACATGCAGGATGTGCTGAAGAATAAATTATGATTAAAATACAGACAATATGAAGCAAAGAGATGTAGACCATTAATTTAGTTCATGACATTTTCAACACCACTTTTATGAAAGTCATGGATTTTATTCAAATGGACTTTATAGAGCTTTTGAAGTAAGCAGTCTTTGAAGTTCCTTCTTTATTTGTTGTTACACTTATCATGAAATGTCAAAGAAAAATGGTTTATTACTATCAGAGGTGCTTTATTACTCATTTTAGGGGGATTATCAAAATGAGAATCTCCACCCAAGGACAGATTTATCAGGTCATAAATTTTGCACATTATTTTGATAATAAAAATTGGCATTGTAATTATCCATTTTCCCCAGATACTTCCTCTGGAGGAATAAAAGCTGACAAGAACTCCACCTTTTTATGAAAGTTCGACTCAGCCTATATTCATTTTTCCTGCATAGTGAAGCATATAAATTGTTAAAAAAAAAAGGCCTGAGATTCACATGATCGTTACCTGTGATCTAGTCTCTGTTATTACAGGAGCTTAAATTAATTTACAGAAACGTTTTGAATCTAAAAGAGTAAGGGCTTTACTATCACTATTAAGAAGGTTTTGAACTGTTTTCATAGTATGGTAGTTAAAAGAGTCAATGATGGTTGATCATAAAAAACAAAAACCAAAATCTAGGCAATTAATTGCTTAGGTAAAATTGATCTATTTCTAGGATGGTTTAGTAAAAGAAATATTGGAAGAAAAGAAGATACCACTACACTTGAATGGAAGTTTTATATCTCACTTTTGCTTCAGCGTCAAATGTCAGAGATGTAGGATTCTATCATTTTATGTCGAGGGCTGATATATCATTATTAGGACAGAAAAATAAGGAAGATAAGCATTAATTTGCACAGCATTTTCATATGGGATTGAAAATTCAATTTTGCATGACATTTTACTAGCTCCCTTACAGCAAAGATGTAATAACGATGTAAACATTACCGAATTCGGGGTTTGGCTTTGGACCCATATGCATGATTTGTATGCATGCCTAAGCACAGAAGACTAGTACATGTGTACTCGAGACGTACTCATATGAAATTATACAGCTAATACTGCCAGTCCAATAGAGTGTAGACTCTCAGCATTAAAGGGAAGAAAAGGGAGAGCGGGGGAAGCCCTTGATAACCTACAAGTATGCGCCTTTCAAGTGCAATACTGCTTCTGCAAAAAAGAAAATGATAGCTAATGAAGAATTCTGAACTTTAGTCAACCTGGGCACAACTATATTCTGCTGAAAAGTTATTAAATAAAGCATTTTATAACACCGAAAGTACCAATGTCATAATCAGGCTATTGCTTGCTGGTTAACAGAATATATACCCCTCTCTTCCAAAATTAATATTTTTGTCTGTGCTTTCTTTAGGAAAAGGATTGTATGGGTATGGAGTTTGCATTTCATACATATATTTCTATGCTCTCTTTATCGAAACTTCAAGCAGAAAAATGAGATTAACTCACTGTTCATTTTTTCAAAGAACTGATGCAGATCAGAATCAGAAGGCAATGTCTGAAGGCACATACTGAAATGGGTGTCTTACATTTAAATCTTTAAGAATAACAAGATTGGCTGTTTCTATTAAAGGGAAGAGCTGTTAAGCTACTCCTGTACCTTTCATCTGTTGGTGTCCCTGACTTGTAAGGGATCACAACAGACAATGATAATAGGAGTTCCATGTGTAACCCTGCTTCCCAATCTCTTTTCAAAATCAACTATGCTGAGAATGGTCCCAGTGAGCTCTGCAGTCTTTTGCCATTCTTGAGTACAAACTTGAGTAGGAACGTTTCAGAAGTGAGAAGTGAGTGCAGAACTTGAAATTTCTTGAAGATACAAAGGTTTTAGATGTGGAAATTCAAAACATTCACAAAGACAGCCCTCTCAAACCTGGCAAAACTTAATCTTTACAAAAGATTGAGACAAAATTCTCAATCTTCACGAAAAGCTGTGGGCAACAAGAAAAAATATTGTGGTCTCCTCAGTCTCTGGCAATTCAGGATTTTTGAATAATAGCTGAAGAATGTAGACTCCCAAATTACACATGGAATATTTATGGCTGTTACAAAGTACATTTCATAAATGATTGTTGGGTGCCTCACACTGAGATCAGAATGAGAATGTGATCGTGATGAGCAGAGGTATGCTTAATTTCAGAATACCTCTCTGGGACACTGGCTATATGAAACACTGAGCTCAGGGAGGCATGAACTGGTGCTTGCCTGCTACATCTCCCATCTGAGGACAAACTCCCTCCAATATCCTCTTTCTAGAAGCTTGGCAAAAGTCAGTGTGTTCTTAAAAAGTGGTGATTGATGAGGTTTTTTTTGTCCTTTTATATATTTTAATTTTTAGTAATAATAAAAAGAGCAGATCTGGTCAGTCTCGATTCTCATGAGAAGACTACACAATAACTCTTTGTTCTGTACCCTATGGGCTCAGGGGGTGAATGACAGCATTTGCAGTGCAGCAGGAACACATGGTCCCCTTTTCATTTAAAGGGGACTCAGCCCCAGCTCTCATTGAAAATCTGCAGGAGTTTAGTGCTTACATTAGTCAGATATTTCATAAATATTTACCATTTATTTAGTTATTAAAATAAATACTACATTGCATAAACCAGGTTCAGAAAGTAGATATTTCATTCTCCTGTGCCAAATGGCTGTCAGTCATTACGAACAACAGATCAATGGCCTCTTTTGGCTCTAAATAAAAGAAACATTCTAGAGTTGTTTCTAATTAGGACACTGTAAGATAAATGCACTGCTGACAGTCAGTCTGGCAGATTTACAGGGCCTTCCATACTGAGAGAGATGATGAAGGTGCAGAAAAGTATGTGTTACAGTAAAGACAGTCAATAGTGGTTTTTAAATGGCATGAAATAAATCCTTTTGTAGGAAAACATTCTGTCTAGGCATACCATGGGCTTGAAAACGTACCAGTGAAATCAACAGAAATATTTGTGCTGCAGGGTTCTGCACACACACACACAAAATCCCCAGGTTGCCTTAATTAGATGTATGAAAAACAAGCACATGGATGTGGTGAGTAAGTGTATATGTATTTTGTGTTATAAAACTCAGATCTTGATTTGGAATGTTTTGAAGTTTCAGATGGAGCATCATAAAGTCATAGCAAAATCTGAACAGAGATTTCCAAACAAGACAGGATATGTAATTTGGGTCCAAATCTACACCTCCCATTATGTTTAGTGCTGATCTTCAGGCAAACAATTCTCTATCTTCCCACCACTGCCTGAAATTTCACTGGGGGCATGGAATAGGGAGCAAATCAAACATCCCAAATGTAAAGTCACAAAGCACTCAAGAGACTTCCAGTTGAAACTTTAGCAAACATGTTGTTTGCAAACATTTACTTTTAGCAATATGCAAAAATATTAGGGACTGCTATATGACTTCTGAAACTAAAAATTGACTTGAAATATGAGCAAATGGAATTTTAGATCATGTTTGTTATCCTCTAAATAATTCATTGTTCCATTTTATACATGCAGCCTTTAATTAACTTACTGACTCAGAGGCATGATAGTACTAATCCATTCATTTCCCCAAGCCCACAGAAGAGTATAGAACATGTGTGGGCACAAGAAAAAGACTGGGAGATTATTAAGAAGGAATTTTTAATCAGAGAACCTCAGACAGCTGGATCCTCTTCTCCCAGCTATGAAGACCAGATTGGGGAGTGATTGATAACACTTGTTAACTACTGGCTTTTCCCTGAAGCTGTTGAGTCATGAGCCCATACAACTATTTTTTCTGGAAGACTAGTCACAACAGCACAAAACAGATAGTAATAATTGTGAGTAAGAAGTTTCTTTATGTATTAAACATAATGGAAATATATTTAGTAGAATATATTGACTGGAAAATGTATTTAGTAGAATAGCCTTTAATATAAAAAGTAGAACTTGGATTATTTGTTCTAAAATACATATATATGTGTGTGAATGCTCCAACCCTGGAGGTGTTCAAGGCCAGGCTGGACAGAGCCTTGGGCAACACAGTTTAGTGTGTGGTGTCCCTGCTCATGGCAGGGGGGTTGGAACTAGATGATCTTAAGGTCCTTTCCAACCCTAACTATTCTATGATTCTATATATAATTGAAGAAGATGTATGCTTGTTAGAACCCTATCGTGCCTTCCATATCTTCAAAAAGGTCCAACCTCTTTTCCCAAATAAATCTCATCTACTTACTTAGGTGCTGTTTAGCTTTACAGATGTCTTTGCGCCATCCTCTACAGGGAAGGACAGGGGGTTTTTTTTCCATGCAATACAGGACAAAGGGAAAACTAACCCCTTGAAATCTCACTGGCTTCCAACAACATCCAACTATATGCTAACAGCACATAAAAATTATACACTAAAGTGAAGTATTGGGAATAAAAAAAGAACTATTACAATGCCATTCCAGTAGCTAATAATTTTCCTTTTCTCTGTTTCAGATAGGGTAGCTCATTTTGCTTGAAGATCTCTTTTCACTATTTTATGTAGACCTAAATTTCACTCATGCCTATACTGCCTTCTTTCATCAAAGCAAGGCTTTTAATATGAAAATTACCGATAACTGTTTTCTGTGGACATACACTATAGGAGTTAGAGACAGATGTAATTCCTCCATTTTCTCCCTAGATCCTAGTCTACATAATTAAGTATCAGACTAGATAATCCCTTAGGTCCGCTCATTATTCCAGTCTATTTAATACCAGCATATCACTCTGGGATAAGTTACTGTGCTCTTAGAGGCCTGAAAATGTACAGGTTAAAAGATTTACAAGGTAACTGAAGTTGTGACCTCTTTCTTGGGGGAAGGCAAGGGGCATGAAAGATAGGATAATTCAGAGAAATGTGGCTTAAGTGCAGCACTAGAGCTATAAACCCTGAAGTTATTTAAGCCTTTGTCTCTTACCAGCTTCCTCACAGTCCCTGCTGGGTGAAATCTCCAGTTGGCCTAAACGACTTAATCACCTCTGGCTGGATGAGTATTCGCAGCTCATTTGCATAAGTACTTGTCATTATCATTAAGTGTGTTTGCTTTCAGATATATTTAAGTCCACATTAACTCCTTCTTGCCTGACATTAGCATCTCTCAAATTGGCAGTGGCTGCATTGTATTTCCTCTGAACCAGTCTTCTACTTAAGACGTATCTGGGACAGCTGGTTACCTTAAATACTCATCAAAGGGAAACGATTTCATGCACTGCATGAAAATTTTAAGACAGATAATTTTATACAAAGTCAAGATCTGGTCATACAAAAATGAAAATACAGACTTCAAAACATAATACAGTAATAGTAAATGGGGCAGAGTAACGGACCCGTCAAAACACCTCCCTAGGTCTCAGAAGACTGTAGTTGTGATCATAGCTCTACACAGTGTTGATGGATGCTCTTCAATTAGTCAAGATTTAGGAAGCTGCAATAAGCAGAATTTAAGTGCCTGGAACTCAATGTAAAGGCAAATCCTAGGGTTAGGCATCAAGACACTGTATACGAGGCACAGATTTACCAAGAAAACTCCGGACGCTGTGATAGCCCTGTAACTGGACACATTGCATGGGCTTACATTCCCCTCTCATGCACTATGGCTGAGCTGCTGAGGGCACTTGCATCTCTCACCTCAGGAAGAACCAGAGAGCTACCAGCAGAATTACAGTGCTACCGTCTAGGGCTGGCAATCCCATCCTTGCCCAAAGTTTGAGTGAGCACAGACCTTATCAAGCATTTACCTCCTTTAATCGTGAACATGAATGTTTTGGACTTTCTAAGAAAAGGCAACTGCCCTTATGAGACTAGGGCACTGAAGCCTAGGGAATGGAAGATGCTCCACAAGACAGGGAGAAACATTATTTACCTTATCCTTACAGTAAATAACCAGGAGGAGAGACCCACCTCCAAGGCTTACTTTCTGGACAGATTCTCTCTGGGTAGATTTCTTTCTGGACTGGTTTCTTTCTGGACTTCTATACATTTTAAATTGCTGAAAACAGAAGTAATCTTGAGACCTAGAACTGAAATCCAGAACCTCTCATGAACATGAAATATTTAATCACTTCCCTTTCACCTGGTCTCGTTCAGGGCATGTGACTCCTGAGAGCCTTTTATTCTAACTTACTTTGGAGAGCATTCATCTTGAAATACCCACTACTTTAGATAGAGCTCATTTTCAGAAGCTGGAGACAGGGGTTTTAACTGAAAGAAAAATTAAACCTTGGTGTTCCACTTCCTAGTAAAGCAGCCCAAGAATTAAGCTACTGATAAAGGACTTAAAGACTATTAATAGTGGTTTTGCTTTAAAAACGCTTAAACATAATTTTAAAATAAAACACCTAAAAATTTGTTTAAAATAAATGTTCTACAAACATTTTCTAATAAACCATTTTCATCTACATGCTCCAGAAATGTTTAAAGTTTATGTATATGACGGGTATTTAGGTATGACTGTGTAATTTCTTAGTTTTGCAGAAACAGAGACCGGGGCAGTTCTAAGCCTGCCATGTAATATTTAACTTCTTAACTGAAATGGACTTAAAAGAAACTTAAATTAGTGCTTCTTAGTAAGATTAGACATTTCTAAACATTTTATCTCAACATCTAAGCAGGGTTTCGGACCACAATTTTTACTCTAGATGTCATATCCCCAGTTAGTTTATGTTTCCAAAATAACTGTTTACATTTCCTTGCTCTTCTCTGACAATGAACAGAGTAGTGCAGAGTCTGTTCCTGTAATGTACACAAAGTAATATTTCAGAGTATTTCCTCATGCCTCTTTAAATCAATGATGAAATTATTTCTTACTGATTCCTACAAACCTGGGTTACAAAAACCTGCTACGATTGTTAACTCAGGGAGTTTTCCTTCCTATTGCAGTGACAAGCCATATGGTAATGACAGCCTTGGGCTTCCCCACATAAAAGTTAGGCAACGAATGTCTTGAAAACCTTTCTTGCATTTCATACCATGAGACTTCAGGCAAAAAGACTAATATCATCTGTCGTTATATCAAACAAACATATTATATATTCAGGTCACATTAATAATTAATATCCTACATATGGTATAAAATTCATATTCTTGCATCTATTATTCTTCTTGAGAATAACATAAGTGAACTGTATTTTGCATTCAGCTTTATTTATACCTTAGGTAAACTACATATCAATACATGTTTATGCACGGGAAATAGATGTTTTTAATAAAAACCAGTCACATTCAGGATCCTTAACTCACTGTTTCCTACAGTCTCACTCTTAGAATTCCTATAGAACAAGAGGAACAAGGCCCGTTAACAATGTATCTTTTTTTATTTTTTAATATCCCTTCCTCCCTGCTGCAACATTTAACACAGAAACTAATGTTGGAGGGCAAAGGAAACCAGACTTGTTTAGAAATCTTCAGGGGATAGAGTAAACAAAGTGAATATCGTTTGGTAGAAAGCTATGAAGTAGATTTATAATCTCTGGAGGAGTTTCACCGATGTCTGAGTTGGGTGTAATACTGACTGGCAAGTTTTCACATACTTCTTTCCAGAATGGAAGAGTAAAGTCCTCACCTCTTGCAGTATTTTCCTACAGGCAGAAAGTCTGAATTACGGCTTATGTTAATGTGCACCAAGTCGTGCATGCTTTCAACAATTTATATGAAATCCAAGTTATCTCTGCATGTACTTGTGATAAACCTGTAAACAACCTTCATCAGCATATTCACAGCTGAAAATCATTTTGCACCTTTTCCACTAACCCTCTGTTTCAAGGGTCTTGTAGAAATAATTTCCTGATAACGTAGAAATGTCAGTCATATTTCCCAAATTTTAATGCCAGGCATAGCCACCTCACTTTCTGAAAATATCACAAAATACATTTTTAAAGCAAACAGGATTTAACATTTATAAAAGTGAAATTAATGTAGTGAGAAATAACACTGGGCCAGACAAATTGCCAGCATTTAACTGGCTTTGGTAACTGAGGTAGCATGGATATTTCTACTTCCATCATTGTTCACAACACAGACAGACCCCTGAACCGAATCATGTGCAATACTGGGAGAAAAGCCTCCTGAAGTATTTCCTACTTAGGGACTGAGAACAATTTTTCAGTTAAACTTTTGTTTCTTAAGCTCTAAGCATGGAGAAGGTATGATGGCATTTCATATCTGCCATTCCTGATATAATCTAAACTAGTCAAATGCATCCAAGCTAACTATGAATGTGTGATTTATAAAAGATTTTCTGTTAGGTTATTTTTTATTTTAAAATATGAAAGGGAAAATTTGCATTTTTCTACTGTAAATATGAAAAGCACGATTGCTGAATACAAGTGCATCTGAAGGCAAGCAGTGTATTCGAAGCCATGCTATTCATAATAGAAGGCAGGTAATTAATTTGTTTAATTTAATTTTAATTTATTTTATTTTACAGGCAGGAGACTTAGCTGTATCACTAGTATAGAAACTCCCATTTGGGAGCCAGACACTTTGTTTGCTGCGGACAATCCTTGTTCTATTTCCTGCAGATGAGATTGATAAAAGATAACATTAAAAATATACATTACCACACATATGTATTTGCCTTGGACACAATGTCACCTCAGCCTACCGCTCACTATACACAGGTAAACAATCTACAACACAAACCAGAAGACAGTGGAAAGTTACAGCACATTTTTTGCCTGATCCCTATGGTCATTAGGCTTGGAAAGGAAAATTCTAAACTATGAAGTGTATTAATTACCAATAGGTTTCTCCCCACATTATGCACGTGAAGCACTTCAGGATAATAATTAAAAAAGCTATTTTCCAGACAAGAAAAAAATAAAAATAAAAAAAAAGCACCATTAAGTAAATGGGTTTTTACCTAATGGCAGTTAACTCCAGTCATTAGGTAAACTGTATTAATGCACATTACTCCTTATGTCAATAACTTAATATTCCCCAAAATAATTTACACAAACATAAGATAAGGATTTAAGAAAACAGAAGGAGGAATTAATCTAATGCTCCCTGAGTCAATAATGAAGTCCTGTGAAAGCAGGTCCAGTTGTTTCAAACACAAGAGAGATGGGCTAGGGTAGGCACGCATGGATTTCCAGCGGGAGAAGGGAGCTTAAACTCTCCATAATTGGCATCACCAAGTGCCGCAAATCATAGTGACAACTGCCAAGTTTATGAATTCGAAGCTGGAATTAAGTCCCCCAAATCTGGACCTTGCTGACATTAAATATAAGACTTAGATTCCTAAATACTGATGATATGTGCCATCAGATATCAAGTTTAGATACATAAATGATAATGACATCTATGGAATAATTAATTCCAGTGAAAGACCAAGTCTGTAGACCTTTCCATGCTGTCTACATAAATTCTCAGAATAAATGAAAATTAGTACTATGTTCTCAACTTTCTGATGCACAGTGTGGTATGATAATGGCTTGTACTTTGTCTTAAAAATACTGCCTGACAACTGAGGATGTAGCAATCCTGCAGCTGGAAATTACCATATTTACTGTCTTTCTAAGTTAAAATGATTCCTGTATGACAATGTATCTTGAAAACTGTTATATATGTATCAAGTTTTTACTAAGGGCCCCATGAGAAAAAAGTATGCACTGATCAGTAATCGCAGTTTGCAAATTCTGAGCCTCACATTCTGATTCATGCCAAAACGCTGCAAAGGACCACACCAGGAGAATGCTACTGCAAACCTGTACTTTTTCTCTCCGCTTGAAAACTTTTGCAAAGGTGTGCAATTCCTTCAGTTACTTTAATTAAAAGGCTCTATAAATCATACTAACTCTACAAACCTCACTTTGCCAGACTCCTGAGTTTTAACAATTAGTTCTAATTGTTTTTCAACAATGTCCCCTTTAGTATATATTAAGTAAAAAGAAATTTTCTTATGCAGCAGGAACTTTTCCACTGCAATGTTTTCTTTCTTCAGTGCAAACAGAAGGCCAGTTTTTCTCCATTTGTTTGATGTCTCTGCATTATTTATTAGTATACAGTAGAGAATTGATGTATTGTGGTGCAAGCGTGATCTAAATGTCTATGTATTCTTATTCTTTCTTTAAAACAACTTTCATTTCTTTGTCTTCCATCCTTAAACATGTCCCAGAAAATGCATGTCTTGGTAACCTCTCAAGTTCTCTATCCAGTAATTAAAGTTTTGGTTTTGAAGTAACTGAACGTGCTGTGCAGAGTCGACAGAGAGTGCAACAGACAGCTTTTAGCACAAAAGGGAATAGCACCATATTGATCATGAAAGGTGGTTCTCTCACTCTTTTTACTAGGGAAAAAACAACACAACACTATGTTCTCCTCTAACTTACTTTTGACTTTTCCTGTGAAATCTGTAAATGAAAGGAGACTTAATTTCTCTGATGCAAACCAGATACTGTGATGTTTGAATCCAAGGGACTGGAAGAAAAAATACAGGTGTGTATTAAAATTCAGAGAAACGTCCTTGTCTGGGAGTCTACATCTTCCACTCTCTTAGTGCTACATCTTGCATTCAGATCTGAATATCAGATTTTCTACAGCACAATGACACTTCAAAGCAGCACTTGTCTCTGCTCAAGTAACGTGATGGCAGAATTAAAGGGATGATCCACAATCTGGTGTAAACTAGAGCTCATTAAAAATAAGAACATTCTCCATAAATTTAAGGTGAAAATATATCTTTTATCAGGCCTTAAAATTTGCATCAGTTTTACAGCAAGGCAGCATCTGAGCTATTAAATAAGATTGTAGCTGTTTGGACATGCATGATAACATTCTCTGACCCTGCTTCTACTAACACATGTGGGACCATGTGTACAACCATGCTTCAGTCTCATGGCAATGTTCAGAAAATCACCCCACAGAAACTGGTAACTGTCACAAGAGGTGATGATACAGAACCTATGTTATCCACGGTTATTGCCTCTAACAGTAACTGATCAAAGAAACCACATGAGGCAAAGCAAATCTTCATGTAATTCTTAGCAAAGCACAGTGCCTATGGTCCAAGATGAAGTTACTGAAGAAATACTCTGAAATACTCTAGCTACTGTTATTTTAAAAGAGGATAAAATTAAAAAACTTGTAGTTAGTTGTATGGATTCAACAGTACTCATCAATCATTTCTAAGGAAACGTCAAAATATGAAACTACTGTGTGCTGTACTTCACCTCTTTTTAAATCAAACTCAAAGAGAATGGCTGTGGCAGGCAGACAGCCCTGGAGATCATCTAGTCCACCTCATAACAGGGTCAGCCAGAGCAGGTTGCTAAAGGCCATGCCTAGTCTTGAGGATCTGCAAAATAAACTGCTCTGGTCTGAGTGCACTCTGTCCCATCATCCAGGTCAATAATGAATTTAAATAGCATCGGCCCCAGATCAACTCCCTGGTGTGCACCAATAGGTACCAGTGTCCACAAGGCATTTGTGCCACTGATCACAATCCTTTGAGCTTGGCAGTTCAGCCAGTTTTCAATCCACCTCACTGGCCACTTACCTAGTCCATATTTCATCAGTTTGTGTATGAGGACATTACAGGAAACTATGTCAAAGCCTTAGTAAAGACAAATAACATCCACCTCTTTGCCCTCATCCACCTCACTGTAGAAAGCTATGAGACTGGTTCAGCATAATTTCCCCTTCATAAATTCACACTGGTACCTCCCAGTGCCTGAGCCTTAAAGAAGGTTCTATGATCACGAAAGCCAAATCCCTGCTGTAAAGATCAGCTCATTTAGATGTTGACCTGTAAGGTCCATCCGCTCCTCCTCAACCCTCCCCCCTCCTCACTGGCAGTATTGAGGAGACAACACCAGGTTCCCTTGCCCTAGACCCTCTTCCCAGAGCCATGCAGTCACAGTTGACATGCCTTGGGTGTTCCCTAGCCATACAGCTGGTGCCCACATGGAAGAGCAGCAGAGGAACCATCCAAGAGCTGGACAAGCCTTGGCTTTCTCTCTGCAATGTCCAGGTTCTGACCAGCCAGCAAGCAGTAAACCTCCCCAGCAGGTCAGGTTGGCAGGTGGGGGCCTCTTTCCTCTGCCTCAGGTCATCTCCCACCACGATGCCTAATCACTCCTCCCAGTCCTGCTCTGTGGCACAGGCCCAGCCAGCCCAGGCCCTTGTCTGGATGAAGATCCTGCCACCTCCTCTGCAACTCGGAAGCTGACCAGAGCTACTTTTCTTGGACCAGCTCCCTCAAGCCTCCACTGTCAGAGGATCCCTTCTTTGCAACCTCGTAAGCACAAATTCTGCCTGCTCCCCCTTGGGTATACCTGGGGACTGAGGCTCCCCCCTTCTATGTGGGGTCTCTTCTCCTTGTCACCTGCCGCACTGTGCCCTTCTTCCATGGCCCCTCTGCTTAGCCTCTGTACCAGAGCCAAGAAGAATGGGGACTTGACAGCTGATCTTGAGAAGGGCTTCAGCAATGTCCATGGAAGTACATGTCCTACTTCCATACCAGGGAAATCAATAAAAAGCATTATAAAAGATTAGACTTACTGGATGAAAAGATAAATTTAATATTTTAGGGAAGCAATAACCACCAGCTTTTATGGAAGGAAATAAATCTTTAAAAATCTACTAGAATACTTTGAGGAAAGCAACTGTGGATAGACAAGTGTGATGAGGGCAATATAGAGCACATGGATTTCCATGCCACTTTTGACAAAGTCCCTCACTAAAAATTCCTGTAGAAAATAAGCTACAAGAGACAAGAGGTATGGCCAGGTCATGAAGGTTTACACACAAGAAACAAAATAGCCGATATTTACTGTGAGGAGAAGTTTACTACTGGAAAAGCCCTGAAGAGCTCTTATGTAAAGGCATCTTAATGTTCAGCATTTCCGTAAATAACCTGGAAAGAAAAGTGGATAAATCTCTTTAATATATGAATTTTTAATGCTGCATACTGCTCTGGTAGGCCAGCTCAAAAAAAGAACATAGAATAAATAGAGGAACTTGAAAGATAGGCTAAATAAAAGGATAAAGAAGTTACAAAGTTTAAGCCTTTTTATCCTTGGGGGAGAGAGGGAACTTTTGGGAAAAGAGCAAGAGATATGTACTGACATAATTTCAAATTTCAAAGAAATTTCAAATTTATATGGTGAGCAAATAGGAAAGATTTTCTCTTCCTCAGAATACAAGAGCCATGGGCGTCAAATTAAGTTATCACAGAGCTGTTTGATAGAAAAGAAAGGAGACTACTTTTTCCACAGGATAGATAATTAAGCTGCAGAAACTTTTACCACAGGATGTACAGGATGTCAGAAACCCAACGTATTCAAAGGCACTTAACAGAATTCACAGAAAAGTTTGTGTGTGAGTGGTATAAAACACAACAATGGACACCTCCACTTCAAATATGAACCTCTGCTTCAGGAAAGACTTTAACTACCAAAGTCAGAAGGTTATAGCACAGGAAATACTCTGTTTTTATACTCTTTTCCTACCTATCTGCTGATGGCCACACGCAAAACAGAAGGCCAGTCTAACTGGACCTTCAGCTGGAGCCAGTACAACTGTTCATATAGCCTTTAAAATTAGAAATGGACCATTTACCTGAAGTTCAAAATCCTGCAACATCCCAAAGTTCTTGCTAAGATATTTCATTATGAATTAGCTTGAAGAGTGCAGAGAATAAAGAACAATTCTGTGGTAACAAGCATATTTTACGTATTTCTAAAGAAGAAAACAAACTCTTTAATTAGTAGCAGTAGGGGATGTTAGATGTAAATTGCAGTCCAGGGTTGTTTGGGTTAGGGTTTTTTGAAGAACAAGTGGGAATTAAAAAAGCCAAGCAATCAATTCATTCTGATCTATACTTCTATTTGAAAGCTATGAAACTCTTCTGGCAGCTTTCCATCTGTCATTGCATTCCTAATTATCAAGGTGAACATGTTAAATTTGCTTTATCTACTCTTTAAACCAGAATTTTCTCACTGTATTTCAACTAAAGACAGCTGGAAACTGTAGATAAACGCAGACATTTCTGATGAAGACCAAAGTGTCTCTCAGATGTTCCCTCAAATGTGCTAAAAAAGCTACAAACTGAGTCACTTCCACGGTAATGGGATTAGAAACAGCCTGCAGGGAAGCATGTGCCAAATGGTGCCAACTAGCAAGGACTGTAACAAAAAACCTGTGACATTATAAAAATACCTCAGAGTGAGGCTCTGGGTGGTGGAACTGGGATTTGTGATTTGTGCAGAAACATGATCCTCCGGATATAGCTGCGTAACTAACATTTTTCAAAACCCTTGTCAAGTTGGCCATCAAATACATAAATGTCTACAAGGGCTGAAAGGACTTGGCGGGGAAAAGGAGGGAAAGTTGGGGAGGGATCAAACTTTAAAAGTTTGGGGCTTTTTAAAACTTCGTATGTAAAGGGAAAAGAATTGCATTGCAATATACAGCAAACATTAAGAACAAGTAAGAAGTGAGCTTTTTAACCCTATAGTCTATTACGGAAACATTTGGAGACAATACATGCACATTAGCTCTTAGGTTTCCAAGGAATTTCAAAGGAGCTAAAAGCCCCAGTCTGATGGGGGCTGTAATAAGCATTGTGGGTGTTCAGCATTTCTGAATTGTTTGCTTTACACATAAAACCAGAGAACACTGCTTGCAGAGAACACTGTTGCGCTAAACCACCTTGCCTGTAGTTAAAGCTATGTATGAGTTTGACTCCCTCTTCAGACAGGTTTGTGTCCTGTAAAATGCCATTATTCCTACAACTCAAACCAAATGCATTTTTGAGATTTTGAAATCAGGCATCAGTTACTGTCTGGAAAAGTAATTGACACAAACCTCACCTGTGCAAAAGGAAAAGTAACCAGCTGCTACAGTAGCACAGCCTTTGCATAAGCAGCTACTCTCTTTCTACTGTGAGTCTCCTCTGCTTCAGGCTGAACACTCCCAGCCTTTCCTTGTAAGACAAATGCTCCAGTCTCCCAATCGTTTTTGTGGCCCTCCCCTGGAATTGCCCCAGTATGTGCCTGTCTCTCTTGTACTAGGGAGACAGTCTGGATTCAGCACTCCAGATGTGTCTCACCTGGAGTGGAGTACTCACCGTGTACTCACCAGTGCTGAGCAGAGGGGAAGGATCGCCTCCCTCGACTTGCTAGCAATACTTTGCCTAAGGCAGGCCAGCATATCATGAGCCGCTTCGCAGCAAGGGCACATCACCGGCTCAGGGTCACCACGGTGTCCACTCAGACCCCCAGCGCCTTTTCTGCAAAGTTGCTTTCTAGCTGGGTGTCCTACAGCACGTACTGGTGCGTGGGGTTGCTCCTCCCCAGGCGCGGGAGCTGGCACTTCCCTTTGTTGAACTTCATGAGATTCCTGTCAGCCGGTTTCTCCAGCCTGCCGAGGTCCCTCTGGACGCAGCACGTCCCTCTGGCGCTCCTCCTGGTTTTGTGTCACCAGCAAACTCGCTAAGGGCACTCTACCCTTCGTCCAGATCATTAACGAAGATGTTAAACAGCACTGGACCCAGTATTGGCCCCTGGGGTACACCACCAGTTACTGGCCTCCAGCTAGACTGTGGTGCTATCACCACCCTCTGGTGTGACAAGTTTTCAGTTCACCTCCCCGTCTGCTCATTCAGACCATACACCAAGATCTTGTCTATAAAGATATGGAAGTCAGCGTCAAAGTCCTTCTTGTAGTCTGCTCTCCCCTAATCTACCAGGCCAGCCATTTCAGCACAGAAGTTCATCAAGTTGTCAAGCATGAAATTTTGATGTAAAGCAAAATTCGCACATGAAAAGAACAGGCGTTT
The DNA here is from genome assembly GCF_000696875.1 of Nestor notabilis. NCBI lineage: Eukaryota > Metazoa > Chordata > Aves > Psittaciformes > Psittacidae > Nestor > Nestor notabilis. Next base: position 175,059 of record NW_009934935.1, read on the forward strand.
TGTTCATGAAGGGCTTGTGAAAAATATTCATTTACTACACTTAAGTCTTGAGTCAATAAAGAACATACTTGTATATTTTCATTAAAGCTTCTTTTCTATTGCAAGGAAACACACTGACATAACACTATTCAAACCAGAAGTGACTCAGAGCCTTTGAATTCTCCATGGTAGTTGGAATTACGAATGTATATAATCTAAGGTTTGAAAATATTTTAAGATTACTTATTTGGACTTAAAATACATCCATAGAATTTTTCACTTTCTCTGTTGAACAGCTCAGAAACAACTGGCAATTCTTTGTGGTGGTGTATATGCTATTTTTACCTGAGTATCAGAAATCCCTCTACTGAATTCTGTAAGACTCACTGTTCATTTAGCATAACAAAATATCAGAATTAATAAGGATAAATCAAACCAAAAACTACATCTAGAAGAAATTCAACGCAATCTGATTTGAGCTAGAAATACTGAGCTCCTCTGACTACTGAAGCCACTAAAAAACCATCAATAAAAAATCCCTGAAGTAAAAAAATCCCACAATCAATCAAATTCAAACAAAAAAAAAGGGAAACAAACTAAAAAAAACCCCTTAGTGAAATGTAGGAAACCAGAGCGTGGGTGTTCCATATCTGCATCACAAATCTAATAACACAGGTTACCACTGACAGGACTTCAGTTTTCCACCTGAAACAGTCAGCAGAACTACATTCTGCTTGTTAATCATAGAATACTGTTGAGAGTAAAAACGGATCTACGGGCAGAGCCTTGGGCGACATGGTCTAGTGTGAGGTGTCCCTGCCCATGGCAGGGGGTTGGAACTAGATGATCTTAAGGTCCTTTTCAACCCAAACCAGTCTATGATGAGATTCTTTCAAAAAAAAGCACAGAGTGGCTTTTTCGCACATTTTATTCAGCATTAGATTTCCTGAGTTTTAAAATACGTGTTGTACTTCACCCTCAGCTCACACCTTTTTCGGGGTTGTGCCACTCTTTTCCATTTCTCTTTCAGTCAAGTTCTGGATGAATCTTTAAAAAGCTGACGTTTGGGCATAGACTAATTTAGCTTATTAAATATTTTGTGGTTTTATCTTTTCACCTCAGTAAACATATTTTCTGGCATTCTCTATATCCATGAGATATAAATCCATGAGATATTCTGGCACTCCCCATATCCATTCTATTTTTTGTACTTTTTTAACATCATTTGTTCCTATCTTGTTTTGCAACTAGCAGTAACAATATTAGTTATTAGTTCTGATTATTGCAATCCTTTTTGTCATGGATTCAAATAAAACTTAAAACATAAATTATTAAATCCAGAGAGCCAAAAGGTAAACTAAGCCTATGTTTATGATCTTAATAAACAAACAACAATGTTGAAACTTGGCTGCAGTCAACAGGCAGCTGAGTATAAAGTCATATAATTCATTTAGCACTCGTTGGATATATTTAGGACCAAGCAATGCCTTATTGTTTTGTTCTTTTAAATCGTGAAATTCTGGTTAATGTATGTTGCAGTATTAGCTATTTGTGATTTAACTAAGCTTCTGGGGTTTTCTTTCCTTTAGTCAATTTTACCAGGGAAGTCAAGCTCAATTAGTAGCTCTGGGAATTCAAGTGAAATACTGAGGTGGATTAATTTGTCAAAATACTATACATGGTGACATACATGCCATCCAAGATACTTTATTTTTGTTTTTAAGCTAAACAACAGCCCCTTTTTATAAAAGCTGTTCGGTAATTTTCTGCTTCTTTACTTGAAAGTTTCAGCATATATAATACGGAATACTGTATATTCCATTTGCCAGCATGCAAGTGCCCTAACATTAAAATTAGATCCTGTTCCTTTATCCACAGAAACATATGTAACACCCTACAATTGCACTGCAGTTTCTTCTTAGAATATCCTCAGTGAACATACTGTGTTAAAGGCAGCCAACTGCATTAGCACACTGGTCCCATTCCTTTCAAAGTCATCTGTTCCTTAATGTTCTTTGCCTAAATATTTTATGAAATAGACGTCAGGCATCTTAACTGGCTTTTGTTCTCGCTGTTGATTAAATACTTCCTCTGTAAACTCCAAAGGGAAATAAGCCTTTAAATTTATGTTTAAGATAAAGAAATAAACACTTCAAGTGTAAGTCACTTGCCACTCTCACTCAGGTGCTTCAAGGCATATCCTGTGCATTGTTGGGCAGCAAATCCAGGGCGTAGACTGACTTCAGCAGAGCTATGGCAGTCTGTGCCAGCCTCCCAGGAAGGATAACAACTAGAGATTTCAGAAGCATCTTTATTTTGAAATATTCATGATCTTTAGTAAAGGTTCCCTAGATTTTTTTCATTCTCAAGTTGTAAAGCATCTAAAATGGACTGAGAATTGCTGTGTCTTATTTTTACATAAACAACAAATAGAAGTAGTTGTGTACCAAAAACTGAACATTTTTTAATTTCACTGGTGTAAAAGAGGAAAGAACCCGTCAAAAAGCTGTGACTGGCTGTGCACATTTAACATGCACAGGGTGGGGAATGGATGATGGGAAGCACCCTCCACTGATGCCCAGATAAAACAGTTTCACTTACTTGCTTATTTTGAATTATTTTAGGTCAGCTAATTTTCCACATCAGAATATTTATACCCCAAAATTATTCCTTAGTTCCACCTAAGCCTTAGTCTTTCTGACTTCTGAATCACCAGATCAGTTACAATGTGGCGGATCTTTTCCAATTTCTGGAGTAAACAAGAGGAAAAGCATTTAAAGGCCAGATATGTCCTGTAACCATACATTTAATGTCCCCCAAGTTCAAGGTCTTAAGTCTTTCTTATCCAGCCATTCCCACTTGAGTCTTTGCACAGCACCATACACAGCTCATCACAAATCTTGGCTGGCCTCTTTGGCCATTCTAGTACAGTCTCTACGCTAAACTTTGCCACATGAGTAACACTTTGATAATAATCCAAACTGACCATTTGAAAACCTATCTAAACCCCGTGATGTGGCAGACAGCACCAACAAAATCACAATACAGAGCTCCTCTGAAGGTATGCATTTTAAGATTTGCACATCTTAAAAGCAAGGCTGTTTCAACTGAGTGTGCAAGCAGGTATTTCTTTCTCGTCTGCAAAATAACAGGGCACTTTTCCTGTGTTTTGGGTCAAGCCCCACTGAAAACCAATAACAGGGTTTAAGTTTTACCATTTCCAATTCTTGTTAGATCCATGTGAATGGATCAGTACTTCACTATACCCTGTACCTGTTGTGGCTATGAGGGTAATGAAAACTCACAAGCATGAGTGCCAGTATGGTATGCTAGATGATGTTACGTATGCTGTAGTACCCGAACACGCTGTGGTTTAAGGGTCTGGCCCCATTCTCTGCCATCAAGAAGGTTGCTGAACTCCTGAAAGAAGATGAGTGCTCAGGAAATTATATTACCAGAGTGCTAGAAAGGTCAAGGTAATACTGTATGCCATTTTTCTTTTCTCCATGCTGAATGATGAATTAAGAACTTCAGTCTATTTGTAAGTTACAGGAAAAGAATGAATATATGGTGAGCCAGATACACCCTGATTTAAAAATGGCACTGCTTCAGTTGCCTGCCATGAAGCTAGAGCACTATATTTCACTTGATGATATCCTACACATCTGTTATTATGAAATAGGAAAATAATTGTGCAATAACCCAAATGCTGCTCCTTAGGCACGGAAAATATTTTCTTTGATGTATAATCCCTATTCAGTTTATAAAATCTGGTCACATATATTCCATATATAAAATGTGAACAGTAGTTTTAATTAGAATTATATGGAATCCTGATATATTGGTTTTATCAGATAAATTCAGAACCCCACTCATATCCAGCAAGTTGGTACGTACAGGTCTAGAAAGGCACATAAAGCAAGGATGTAGTGGGCTGTAACCATGAAATATTACTGCTTGTTTCTGCCTCACAGATTTTAGATTAGCCTTTACTGTCTAGAAGCACTGTTGAATAATATGCCAGCGTGAAGTACTAAGGATTGCATTCTTATTCTACAAATTCATCCTGTATGGTAAATAATACATCACCTCATCTCTCCACTCGCCTCCTCTCTTTAATCTTTCAGATATTATTTCATCTCTGCTTGCACATATATACAGAAAAATGCACCCAGACTCATAAATTAATTGAAGATGCAATCACAATAACATGAATAAAATGAATGAATAAAAATTTCTGTATGGCTTTTCAGGAGCTATGTTCCTCTGGCACAGCTCATTTCTACAGCTACAGATGAGAAAAGAAAAAACTGATTGAAAACTGTTTCTATGATTGATTGGCCAGAAACATTCCTAAACACAGCCAAAGCCCTGAGGTTTGGGACAGCTGGAACCTCAGCTGGATTTTGCAAATTAACCTTCTATGAATACAGGACACACATCTAGCTCCTGTAAAACAACACTGGCTTCTTAAACACCCTTCTAACCCTGCCTCGTGACCCCAAGTTGAAGAACACCCCTCCTGCTCTCCCTGGGTAACCCTGTGGTGGTGACAATACAGTCAGAGTTGGGCATTAGCACCATTTTTGGTACAACCCCTACCCAAAGCCCAAGTGCCCTTTCTCTGCTGTAAACACCTTTTAGATAGGGAGTCAGGCCAGAGATCAGAGAATAACCTTGGGGAAAACAAGCATGTATCATCTTGTCCCCAGTGAAGTGAGAAGGTTATTCAGCTGTTATTACAGTCCTGAATCTGCTAAACAGCTCTTGGCGTATGGCAGCACATTAAATTCATTCAGTCTGAAAGATTTCACAGATAATGGAGAGGTGAACTCCATTTTTAAAATGCAAAACTCTAACCATAGTTGAGGATGAGAAAAGAACATATCTAAATAGCAGTCACAGGATACAAACATGCTGGGTTTTCTCCCTCACAGACCAGGGACTTTGTGCTCTAAAACAATGCATAAATGTGAAACAACCTTGGTGTAAAATATTGTCCTGTTTAGCTTAAATTGTTTATCAGAACTGTCAAAAGCTCCTGTCATGAGTAGCCAGTCCATGTATAAAGCTGGTGAATCCTTTTTTTTGTGTGTGTGTGTGTGTGTGTATAGAGCACTAAGGGAAAAATGGAGAAGAAATGAGCCTAGATTCCAGGGTTTCATTTTAAATTTACTGTAGCCTATTAGCAAGCAGAATTCCAGTACCATGGGAAAATCGTAACTGTAAATGAATGTAATCATAACCATATAACAAACCCCCCCCAAACGTGGGTATGCATGCGTCTTCGGTATAGTCTGTATTTCAGAACCTACTATATTGCTTGACAGGGTCCCTTCATGTCCCTCCACCCCAATGTCTTGCCTTCTCTCCAGATAAGAGTAAAGCTTCTGTCTGAGCAAAGGGAGCCGGAGGAGAATTTGAAAGTAGATTCATATCCTGACATTCCTCCCTGTCCTCTTCGGTGTGTCTCAATAGAGCCCAGCTGCTCTCTGTCTGTGCCTGTGTGAGCATCACCAGGAGGGCTTAGGAGTCCTAGGGAGGCAGTGGAGACAGACGGGGTTACTCCAACGCTGTCTCCTTTGCACAACAGCTCCTGTCCTGTACTCTCATCCAGGGCAAAGTTTTACGCCCTGTATGAGAGGAGCATGGCAGAGATGTGAGGTTTTGGAGACACTGTCATTCACAGCCTCTCTACTGACCCCTGACAGACTTCTCCACAGATTTTAGAATTAGAATACATCTTCGTTTTCTGTTAGGAAGGTTTCAAATGTTTCTGCCTACTGCCTTCATGGTCCTGACCACGTAGATAAACACGGCAAGAGAACCCTTGTGTATATACACATTAAATGGTCCTCAGAGAGCTACAGTTTTTGCATACCATGTCTATGCAAATTGAAGATTTACCTAATAATTACTGTAATCTATAAATTGGAGCAGATTCCTCTGGATTTGGGAGCTCGTACTTTTTTATTTTCAGGATGAAGTTACACAAAAGTCTCCCAAATGCCATTTTTTCTTGCCAGTAATTGAAAAAGCCCTTAGGATTTCAAAACCCCGTGGAATGGGATTTTAAAAATGGTGCAAGAACAATCTTTCACGTTGTGCAGAAAATAAACCAGTAAAACATGCACTCATGCAGGTCAGAGGAAAACATATTCTCTAGCCAGTCGCTGATATTGATTAACTCTGCCATAGACATAAAGCATCTCAGGAAACCATGTAAAAAAGAAACATCATTCATACACCTTATGAGACGTTTATATTCACCCCACAAGAAAAAATACTATGTACGTACTTAATGGAAAACAATCCATACCTCAAGACTAAAATAAAAATCCAGCAACAAATTTTCCTGTGCGAAACTTTGTTTCTGTAGTCCTGTCAATACCTGGATACTACATAATCCACAGAAATCTGTTCCTAGGGGTTGGAGATTCTCCTACTCTGTCACACGTTTATAGCACATAACCTGGTTTAACATTACACTTAAAATTTCAGGTTGGTTAAACCTGGATTATGCAAAAGTAACAAAGCGGGTTCCTCTAAGTGAAAAGGTCACCAGACTACACAGCTGTGTGTTCGGGGTTTTTTCCCCCTTAAAATTAGTGTCATAGTCTTCTCCCTAAAGAAAGCACTTCAAAAAAAATCCAAAGCAAACCAAAAGCGAGACATACAACTTTAGAGAAGACAAGACACAACTTTATCATGTTAAAAGAAAAAAACCAAAACCAACAAAACCCACATCACAAATAACAAACTGGTTAGGATCTTTTCTCGTTTTCATTAAGCTCTGTGTTACACAAGGCAGGCAGAACTACATACTGCCAGCAGTTCCTCACAATTTTACTTATGCTTTACTACCCTTGTTTTCTCTGTGGGTACTTTGGCAATGCATGCATTCCGGTGAGACTTTCTGTTTCAATAAACCTGTTTGTCTTTTCAATAAGCCCAAATTTAACACGCTAAGTCTGCATTATGAAATTTCTGCCATGATGTACAGCAATGCTGCTGTGGAATTGCGGCTAAAGTCTTGTCAAAAAATTATTAAACACCCTGCTTGTGTACTCCAAATACGCTAAAGAACTCCTGGTCTAGTTTCAACAGAAACATGTACTTCTAGCCTCTTAAATTGTCACTTGGCAACTAATCATATTCTGACCCGAGGACTGTATTTAATTAGAGGACAACGACACAGGAGCATTTGCAATATATGCATCTAGGCATTGTGTCAGTAGCCATTTTCCCGATGTTACAATATTCCCAGCCCTGACAACATCACTTCCTAATGTGCTAATTAGAGCAGGGTGTACAAAATTATTTACAAGACCCATCAAATAGTCAATTTTTGAAAAATAAACTCCTACAATGAAGCTGTGTGTATAGCAGGAACTAATGGGAAACAAGTCAAACCATCTATTTAAACATATAAACAGAGAAGAAACTATCCAGCTAGTCTGAGTAGATGGTTTCTTATTTCTGCACATTTCTTCATTTCGCAAAACCAGCAGTAATTGTGGAGTATTTGAGAGCTGGAAAACTGAATGTTTCTGCTCTGCCTGGGTTTTACATCATTGGGGTCAATACTCTGTGGAACCAAAAGATCTAGTTACATCAGCTGACAATATGTTCCATAAGATAAAAATTTAAATCTACCAGTTTGTCTAGCATGATAAATTTTCTGACAACATATGTTCAGCATTTGAACCTTTCTAAATGGAACTGTATACGTGTATACATATGAATATATAGGTGCTACAGAGTCAGCAGAGTAGCTCAGAGTTCCTGTAATATTATGGAATACCAGATTTTACTTCATATCTATCATCCTGATTCAATAATGATTTAATTCTGATACTGTTCGATGTATCTCCGTATTAAGTGGCAGCCTTGCTAGAGATACTCAGAAGTTACTGGGAATCTGCACTAATGAACACCCACCTTCAGGGATCTTTCTACAAAGAGTCCTGATGCTTTGTAATTTAAATTCTACTGTGATAAGCAGCAGTGGGTAACCTGCTCAGCTAAATGGTTTTACTGAAATACTGTCAGTCACTGAAATAGTGTGGCAAATGTGAGACAGCTCACTGATTCAAACAGGAAAAGTTAAAGCCTAACTGGGTACTATAACATGGAAAACTAACAATCGCTTTTATTTTTTAGGGAACTGACTTTTAGGACATGAGTGAGGGAAGGAGAGAACGATTTCTGGCAAAAAGGGCAGCATGAGCACTGCTCTGGCTAAGAAGCAAGCTCCAGCTGCTTTCATACTCCCAAGGCAGTTACTGAAGGTATGAGATCATTGCCCTGGCTTTCATTCACCTTTGTTAGGAGCTCAAAGTTTCTTCTCTTGATCCCAGGCAAATCCCTGTGGAGTGTGAGGACGGGGCATATCTCCAGTGTGGCTGGTCACTGGACAGCAGTGGTAGGAACAGTGCAGCAGCTGCTGCCTGGCTTGCCACTGCCACGCTGGCCAGCCGCACCGCGGTGGGTTCCTAAACTAGAGCCCTTACTTAGAACCTCATTTGAAACGTGTATCAGGAATAAGCCTTTAGCTCACCAGAGAGAGGCTTTGTTTAGCTTACTTCATAATCCTTTGATTTTATTTCTGATTAAGTCTTAATTGTTGGTAGGTATTATTAACCTTAATCCGCGCAATTTACTTTCAGTGCAAAAAGCCATTCCTTCCTTGAATGCTAATTTGCAGCATTTTACTTCAACTCTAGAAGTCCCAGAAAGCAATTCATCTTCTTTTTATTGCATGCATAAATATGGATTTCAAAGGAGACAGCGTTGGTGTTTGAATTAGATTTCTGGACAAACTAAAAATTGCTGTTCCCAGGGACCGCCTGTTGAATAAATAACTCTTCCACTTGCCTTTTTTAAAAGGCTAAACAGTACCATACGCGTTTCTTTGCATAAAGCACCTTCGAAGGTATACTCAAAAAATGCTTGTTCCAAATAAATCCTCTTAAAAAGATAAAGGAAGGATCTTGCTGGGTTGCTGTGAGATAGAAATGAATATCAGCACACATTTTTTACTCTTCTTATCATCAATCATGTTCTTAAATGCAGGCAGAGAATATAGGAAAACCGAAACTAATAAAAAAATCCCAAATAGTCGTGCATGATAAACTGTAAGTTTTTGAAAACAAGATTTCCTATTTGAAATTAATGCTCATAACTTACATTATGATAGTTAAAGTACCCTCACAGATGTGCTCCAAAAAATAAAAGACAGAAGACAGCAAACCAGTAAGTACTTTGTTAATCAAGTGAAGAGGATATTTAACAGTAAACAATGGAAAAGGGATTTAATCCCTTTTAAGGGATTAATTTAACAATGCAGGTAGGTTGAGCATTTAGAAGACAGTTCAGTGCACACGAATGCATTATCATGATGACTCTGTAAAGCTGATACCGCACAGCTCTGTATATCATTAAATTATAAGAAATATAAAAGACCAAGGACATAAAGATTTACCTGTGTGAACAGTTACCATTAATGATGACAACCAAGATAAAAGACAAATTGAAATACATTTGATGAGTTTTTTCTTCTGTGTCTATGTACTTTACGGAGTATTGGGAACAAGAAAGTGCTGCCAAAGTGTCAAAAGAGAAAATGATGAGGAAGAATCTTATCAAATCTAGGGAAAACTTTCTTTTAGCAGAACACCTTAATCATTAGGGTACTGCCATGACAAAGAAATGCAGAAATGGAACAGGATCCTGTACTGAGAAAATATACAATTAATTCTGAAAATTCAGCTTCATTGCTGTGGTTCAATGGTGTCTGCTCCTTGTTCTGGGACTCAAAAACAAAATTCAAGAGTAAAAAGTAAGCCGCACCTTGAAAATAGAAAACAGGCCCCCAGTTTTACGAGCCACAACATCTGCGGAGTTGTATGGTTACAAAAAAACCTAATGCAATCAAAAAACCTGATGCAGGTGCAAGAAGACAGTAACTCACTCCAGAGCTGGGGGGTCTCAACATCGGGATTTTTTTGTCTTCATATAATGTGTTTTCATGCCTACATTCATACATATATTGAAACAACGACAGTTTCTCTGAAGTTAGGAAATGTTAAATTTTAATCCATAGAATTCTCTATACATCCATAGCTTTTATTTTACTATTTACTATAAGTACTATATTTTCTTGACACTGGCTAAGATGGATGCCCTGGGCATAAATTAGGACTACCTAGCTGTGGTCCTGCTCAGTTTGTCTTACCCACTAATTCTTGAAAAAGCTGAGAGATGACTTAACACATGAAAAGGAAATATTTTAAGCTTATATAGTAAGAGTTTAGAACATGTCCCTGAAATACGCCAAGTGGGCAAGAACAAAATGACATTTATTTTCTAAGCTTTCACTTCAGCACCTGAGTTACATACTCTGCTGTTGCTGGATTACCATGTTAAGATTTGGATTACGCTGTTGTGTCAAAGTGTTTTAGCTGCCCAGACTTTTTTTTCCATCTACATTTGAGGACTACCTTATAGCCACATGAACTACTAGCTTAGCTAGTGTTGTCTGCTCTGGTTTTCTTTTTTTCCCCACTTTCTTTGTCTCCTTTTTTTAATGAATGATGGCAATGCTTTTGACGATACATTCCTGAAGGTACATTGATTCCCTAGGTTGTCATTTCAGCCATGCAAAGAATTTTAACTAGACTAATTTATCACAGGACAACATCATTTCTCATCTGATGCTCGTCACTGTGTGTGACTGGGCTTCTCTTCTAAAGTTGTTTATCAGGCACAAAGTAGATAATTGTTCCAGTGAATCAGAACTGTCTGCATTTTGATGTTTTGACAAGCTATTTTAACGTTACTGTCATACATGTCTTGTATAATTACAAGATCTTTTCAAAGCAAAGATATTTATCTATTGATTATTTCACTCTTGGGTGCCATTGTCAATTTCTGTGATTTATTGTGGCATGTATATTTCTGTTACTTACTTACAGGGACTTCAAAATATCGGGGGGCAGGCAAAATATGGAAAATCTTTTGTGTAAATAATGTTCTAGTTTTATTCCAACTCACTGCTCCTGTTTCATGCAACTTCACAATACTTTCTTTTAGAGCTAAAGGAACATTTCCAAGAATTGTCTAAAATGTGACAGCAAAGAATGTTAGTAATAAAATCTGAATATAAATTATTAACTTCTATGTCCCTAAGGAAAAAATATTAAAAATAATTCCAAAAAGCAAAAATCTGTACTATGTACAGACATAAAGCAACACAAACCATTACTGTATCTGAATTTGAGGGTTGGACTAGACGACCTTTGAAGGTTCCCTTCCAACCCAAACTATTCTATGATTCGATTATTTTACTCACTTGTGGCATTTACTCTATTGAGTTCTGCTTATAACAAAATGCAGTAAGCTCTGCAATTCCATGAGGAACAGAGAAGAAATAGGAACTGTGTAAGGAATCCTCGTTCCTGTCTTGCAAATTTGCAAATGCTTCTATATTGTGCCAGCCGTTGACTAGGACAAGCCTTCCCTTTGGATGAGCCACTTGCCTGACTCTGGATGTGATGCAGAAATGTCCCTGTGATTACTTCCAGCTCTCCAAGCTGCCAACAGAAAGAGCCCATGGGCCAATTAGCATGGCCAGTTACTCAAAAAATGATGGTAAAGAAGGAGTTAGTGACCTACTGCACAATTTTGTATTAGCCTGGCTAAGTAAAGCAAACTATCAAGAACCATTTATTCTTTACTAAGCACTTTTACCCGGTTTTCTATAAGCAGACGAGATACAGGTATCTCTTCTCAGAATCACCTGTCCGTCTGACTGCCAGCCAGTTTTAACAGAGGAATGGGAATTTCAGGAGACAGCCATTAAAATTAGCAGCTGGTTAGAGGCACCATCAGAGAAAGGCAAGGAGACTTCCGCTCTCACGTTTTGCCTTTGTTTTTAAAAAAGACATTTCCCATTACTGAAAAAATAACCATGGCAACACCCCCAGACAGTAGGTCACTATTCGAAATGCCTAGCGAGGCGAGAATGCTGGATCATATTAGTAACCTCTAGTACCCACCACTCATAATGAGTAGCCTGCGGCTAAGAATTTTACCTGAGTCCTTTGAGTCAGTTCTGTATACCATTCGGTGTATCTGATTTTGACTGACATCAACAAGGGATAGAGAATAAGATTACAATCTAACAAGAGTCCATGTTTAGAATAGAACACTCTCAACTTTATTCTCCTACTCAAATTCCCCAAAATTTGCATATGAATGGGAGAGAAGAGATGATTTGGGTGATAGGAAGTAATAAGATGCATTTTATAATACAACCATCTCTGAGGATCCTAGAGCAATCTAAAAGCATCTGCAGACTTGACCTATTGCTATGCAAAAAGAACTAGAAATTATGTTGACCGCTGACATCCTGCTGCTCTCTTAGTTTCTTAATCCTGTTTTTCCTCCTAGCAGCATTATACTATATTTATTATGCAGTATACTTCAATGTTTTGTTCCTTAAACTTATGTAAGGCTCTACTCATCTTAGTAATACTGAGTCTGAGCTATATAAATTAGGAAATAAGTCATTCTGACCCGACTGAAGATCAACAGGCTTCTGTGGGATTTGCTAAACTGGAAATATGTACTGGGAAAAAACTGATCAGAGATGGATGTGGGTGATCTCCCAGGTGAACACTGAGCATGGTGGTAGGAACCTGGTAGAATAAACTCAGAAACAGTCAAATGACTATTATGAAACAAACAGGCTGAAGTGTGTTAGGACCACATGTGTATCTGCCAGAGACGGAATGAAATCAGCACACTTGAAAAAAGTGATGTTCTAAAGAAGGCCAAGAAGACTAACTTTCTCAGCTCTGTGTATGTGTGTGTAAGAGTCAAACAAACTGGCTACAGCTAATTCTAGAACTGGAGAAAAAGAAAATCAATGCAAATGTCTAAAAGCTGGCCTGTGTCTGTAAGCCTGAGCTTGAGAACTGTGTGTTGAATTACCAGTATGAATTTGTAACTTTATTATGAATAGAAGAGAGAAGAACAAAATCGGATTACTCTTTTAAATTATATTGACGTCAAGGAATTACATTCATACATTCTGAGACACACTTTGGTTACCTCATTTATTCATTCTTGCTAGTTCACGACATCCCCCTTCCTGCTTGGCTACCTGGGGACCTGTTCAGGTTTCACATTGAAGGATCAATTCACACAGCAATGAAATACAACTGCCTCTTGGGGAGGATGACATCTGTTAAATAGCACCCAGCAATACTACACAACGGTTTATAGCATCATATGCAGAACAATTATGAATTTAATTAGAATCAGAGTGGGATTTTAATGAGAAAGAATGCAATTATGCATGATGAAAATTTAGGGCTAGATTCCTTTATACTCACCCTGTGTTTCCTTACTACATAAGTATTTCGAAGAATTTTACTACCAGCAAGGGGGTATAACCTGCTCCTGAACAGTTAAGGACCCAGCCTCCCATTTACCAGTAAAGATACCAGTAAAGTCCTCAGCTGCTCTGTGCTACCAGCATGTTACAGAGATAGTTCATTAACAAGCTGCAAACTCAAACACCATCAGCTAAACTCATCTTTCACCTTTTTTTTCCCCATCTAATCCTGAAAATAGCTGTTCTTCACATAGTTAGTTCAACAGGCTACATCTTCTCAGAAAAAATGGCACATTGGTTTAGACACTGTCCTGGGTTCAGCTACAGCACCAAAATGATATATGACTTTGGCCTGGAACCTGATAGTTTAAAATGAGATAGATCAGCAAGATCTCTATGTGTGTGTGTCACAGGTCTACAGAAGAGAGAGGTTTAGTGCCTGTACACAGAGTAATAATTACTGCCTGGAAGAGAGCGGGATAAACTAATTGTTATTTTCTTCTATAGTGCTGTATGCAATACCCTGCTTAACTGCTTATAGAATCATAGAATGAATAACTACCACCCACTGTAATATTCCAAGAATTGTTTTTAAAGTTGATAACAAAGAAATTACAGCATTGTCATATTTATAAGTATTATTCTTTTCTTGGAAGGTGGCACTAAAATCTGATTGGAAACAGTCTGAACAAAACTATAAGATGGATTTTTGTGTGCAACTGAGGCACTTTTGTACCAAGCACGTAGAAGAGAAAGAGTCTATTGTATTTTAATGTCATTTTCTTAAAGAGAGAAGGTGGCCATCCTACCAGATACTAGGTCTTGGGGAATCAGTTGCTTTCTTCAGAAATGCACCTTCAACATGTAGGATCTATCTGTTAGAATAAACCTCCCACTATGACGATGATGATGAAAATATAATATATTGAACTTTGATAAACTCTGTAGAGCCAATTTCTTTTTCATTTTAAGTTATAAAGGCCAAAACTAAGTAACAAGATTAGAAAACTTACACTGCACTACAGTGGCCATTTTGCCTCCTTCATGATTTTTGAGGACAAACGTAGATTAACCAATATGTTTCCATGTAGAAAAAGAGAGTAAAGGATGCAAGGCTCTGAAACCTTGTATCAGCATACGTTTCCTGGAAGCTGAGAGGCAACTGCTTAACCATTCCCCCTAGCTGCAGGAAACATTCGCCAATTACGAAAGAGAATGATGATTAATACTCTTCATCTCCCTTGGAAAAAGGATAGACCAGCCAAAGGGCAACAATAGGTATATTTTTAAGTGCTATGCAACACTTTCCCCTCACACCCATGGTTTAATCTGTAGTACTCAAACACTCCATTATAACCCTAAAATATAATTCTTATGGCAGTGGAAATAGCTAAATGCACTTTAATGCATGTTTGTTCAGAGTTGTCATGGATTCTGTGTTAAAATTCATACTGAGTATTTGGAAAAAATAATAATCTATTAAAAAATGAACACAGTCAACTGTTCATCACTGCAGTATTTGCCTGTCACTAAGCAAAAGTGAAATTTGCATGCTGATACCCACAGTTTTCTCTATGACGTTAAGCTTTTCAGTTTCTCTTTCTCAGGAAGCTTTGCCTGGAATGAGATTTTCCCTGTTTTTTCTTAAATTCATTCTGGCTATGGTCAGATATTCAATAAATTCAGTATTAGCACCATCTCATACACCCTTGTGATAGTTCATGTAAAAAATGTTGAACAATAAAAAAGACAATAAAGAACATCAGCCTTTTCAACTACTGCTTGTCTTGATCCTTACTGTGATAATGAAAATATATCTAAACAAATGTAGATGTCTTTTCCCATTTCAACAAATAGTTGCGAAGTCATTTCATCATATTCCAGGCGTCTGATCATGCCTGGCTCAGTCTTCTGGAGTGAAGTCAAATTTTCTATTTAGTATCATAAAAAGAGATGTATGTCCAAGCAATCTGATGACAGGATATACATGTTTCATTAAAAAGTGAATAAAACATGCAAGGCAGTCTCTTTTAGCTCTTAGGTAAAGCTGGACTGGACAGTGTGATTTTTATTGCTTTGCTGGTTTACTCACCAACCTAAATTCTGTTCCCATCTGATGTTTCCCAGAATAGTATCTCTTACAGCACATTGATCTAATTTCCTCTCCTCTACCTAGGAGAAATAGAGTATATGTACTGACTTACAGAAAAGCGAGAAACGCCATGACCCAATCCAGCACACGTAGAAATATATCAATTTTTGATGTTGAGCAATATAGATTTTACCTAGTTGCCGTGGTTCAGCCTTCTTATAACACCGCACTACTAAAGACACAAATACATTCTCCCTGAGTTATTAGTACTTTTTGTAGCCCCCTGAATGTAACATGGCAAAAAAGAAGCCCACAAACTTACATGTTGGTTTTTTTCTGAAAGGAAAAAAAAAATACAACCACATGTTAAAGAATTTAGCACCAAATCTTCTGGGAAAAGATGAATTAATGTTAGACCGGTCTTGCAGACTGAAGACATTAATTGTCTGTGTTAACTTACCCACATGGCTCCAATTTTTGTCCTGTCTATGTGTAAGCTTGGATGGATAAAATAAGATCATTCACCTCATTCAAATCACTCCTCACCTTATATATGTGAGAAAGCAAAAGCTTAGAGATTTTGTTGAGATTCAGGCTAACTTCTCCTAGTCCTACACTGTTCCTTTGAATTTCAGGGTAGTCAGCAGGGTCTGGAAGATACAATACAGGATCTCCTCTTCGTCCTTCCAAAAATGGGCTAGGATAAGCACCTCCAAAGTGCTCATACCTAAAAGTCACCTCTTGACATTTCCAGGACAATTTTACAGAATCAATAAATTCAGGAAACTGTGCTGACAGCTTCAGGTATATAGAAACTTTCAAGCTTTATTCATCACTGGCCTGAAAGGATCCTTGCCTGGAGAGAGCACAGGCAGGACAGTCAACCTTAAAAACTCAGGGAGAGCAAAGGAGAATTATTAGCAATACTGAAGAATTATTAG
>NW_009934936.1:0-2594 GCF_000696875.1 Nestor notabilis
CCGCGGCTGAGGGCGAGTTCCGGGCGTGCGAAGACCAATTGGTTGCAGTTAGTCATTGACAAAACTGATTTGGGATTAATTGAAGACACAGTAAAGAAAATGGGTAGGGCAGGATATATATACTCTGCTCCCCTGAGACCCCCATCTGCAGTGCTGCGTCCAGTTCTGGGGTCCCCAAAGTTAAGAAGGATGTGGAGCTGATGGAGCAAGTCCAGAGGAGTCCGTGAAGATGCTCCAAGATCTGGAGCACCTCTGCTATGGAGACAGGCTGAAAGAGCTGGGTGTGTTCAGCCTGGAGAAGAGAAGACTCCAGGAAGACCTTAGAGCAGCTTCCAGTGCCTAAAGGGGCGGGCTCACAAGAAATCTAGAGAGGGGCTTTTGACAAGGGCCTGTACGGACAGGACAAGGGGGAATGGCTTTAAACTAAAAGAGGGGAGATGTAGATTAGATATTAGTAAGAAGTTCTTCATTATGAAGGTGGTGAGGCATGGCACAGGCTGCTGGGAGAAGCTGTGGATGCCCTATCCCTATAGAAGTGTTCAAGGCCAGGGTAGATGGAGCTTGAGCAACTTGGTCTAGTGGAAGGTGTCCCTGCCCATGGCAGGGGGTTGGGAATAGGTGATCATTTAGATCCCTTTCAACCCAAACCATTCTATGTTTCTATGAATTATGTGGAGAACTCACGAGTTTTTCTGGTTTTGTCCGTTTCCAAGGCACAAAGCTTGTGCTTTAATTCAGTACTGCCATTAAACTGGATTGAAGTTTCAGATATGTATGGGTGGGTACAGAAATGTGTTTGGTTTCCAAGCTTAGCTTTTTATGTGCTTATGATAAACCAGCAGTTGACTGCAGGGGTCCGTTCACTGAGAGACCCTGTTCAGACAGGTCAGTATGGATCACAACTCTCTGGTCCAGCATTTTGCCCTTGGTGTCTCTGGGATGGTGTTCTGGGGTTCTGCTGTCACAGATCAAATAGTTTCAGATAACTTTCTGTCTGAAATAGGCAATTGTTTATTGCAGTAGTGCTTTTCTTGTCTTCTAGGGATTCACCACACATAAAGCAACACTTGTTACAGTGTCTTGTCCATGTGCTTTGCAGTGTGTTTTCAAAGCCAAGGCTTACAATTCATACTTGCATATTAAAATATATTTGTAATGATTTAACAGAATGCGTGCAAGTTGATTATAAAATAGACTATAAACAATTTGGTTGTGTTTGAAAGAATACGCTCTCCATAAACATCATTCGTTTTGATTTGTTTAGCTATTTGATGTTAAGTCAGTGAGTATCTTGCATTGGCACTAGCTGTCAGTTATGTCAACAGAGCAGTACGGTAACCCTATCCACTGTGACACCCAGAAGAAACAAACCTGCAGACCTTCAGAGCTTTTCTTAAAGAACAGATGACACCACCAAGATGATCAGTACAGATTTTGTTGTCTTTCTAAAGCACTTAATGTGATCAAAGAATTAAAATTTCAACAAGTGATTTAATGTCAGCTGAGCAGCAAATATTGTAACACCTGGATTAGGTTTCTTGCAGTTTCATACTTAAAGGTGGGGCAGTCCTTCTAACCAAACGTGTGCTCTCAGGCATTCTTCTCTAGCTTGTGTGTGATCAACTAAATTTATTAACAGCAATGAGGTCACTGTAATTTTCAATAAATGGTGACTTGCTGATTTATATCAGAAGATCCATACAACAGTAAACAATACCTTTTACATTTAATTAGTTTTATTGAGCCAAAGGCAATTTTATTTGTAATGAACTACATGTTATGATTAAGAATGTATTTTAATGATCTTTAAGTAAGGTGAATAAATGTTGCCCTTGACCTAACAGAGGAGATTTTTCTGTTATCAATAACTTCACAGTGGTTTTTAAATTGTGAAATGGAGAAGAGAACATTTTCATTATTGTACTGTCATCAAGTCATTTCCTGACGGTGTAGAAAGATGAAATGTATTCTTCTGAATTCTTTTCAAATATGAGATCAAGTATTTTTAAAAAATAATCTACTGTTGTATTAAATAATTTAATTTTTATTGCGTGAGATTCAGTCTTTCATATAGTTTTTTAAACTTGAACTATTACAACCCCCCTACCAAGTGTGTTTTGGGTGAGGGGTTGTGGTTTTTTTTGTTGGTTTTCTGTTTGTTGTTTTTGTTTGTTGTTGTTAGTTTTTCGTTGAGTAAGAAAATAACTGAGGTCATTTGCCTTCACCAGCTCCTAAAGGCAATGTAATATTAGATGCAGAATACTGTTTCCATTGAATGTATGAGTAGAACTATTTGGGTTCAGTGAACCAGCAGTTCAGTGCTTACAGTATGAAAGTAATTCTTTACTGAACCTGGATTTCACAATGATCATAGAATCACAGAATGGTTTGGACTTGAAGGGACCTTGAAGCTCATCCAATTCCAACCCCACTGCCATGGGCAGGAACACCCTCCACTACATCAGGTTGCTCAAAGCCCCGTCCAACCTGGCCTTGAATCAAGTCCCTGATTAGTTAAGTCAGTAATAAAAAGGAGTTGGGTTGTTGGTTTTGGTTTTTTTTTTTTTTTTTTTTATTAAATTAATATTTTTAAA
>NW_009934936.1:2720-3350 GCF_000696875.1 Nestor notabilis
TTTAAGTAATTTCCCTTCTCCCTGCTTTTATATAAAGGAAAGCAATGACATAACATAACCAGGTAAATCTTTCTTGCTCAGTGAGCAGAAGTTAGATTTACATGTAGTGTTGTGCACAAATCTTGTGTCTCCTTGTAAAATTCACCATTGCAGCTTCCTTCAAGACATTGAGATAAGAAATGCACAGCTTCTGGGAAAGTAGCGCTAGGTGAAGGAACATCTTTGTAACCCTTATTATTTAATTCATTTCATATGTTATGTCTTCTATAACTGTATCATCCTTTGTATTTCTTTTTATTTCCTTTGTAGTATAAATCTTCAGTTACTGTATTTTTTTGGTCTGAGAATGATGTCCATTTGGAGTATAGAGTATACAGGAAAGTACCGTGTCCCGTCCCGAGTGTCCCGTGTGCTCCCCCCCCCCCCCTCACTCTAATAATGAAAAAGCACTTCAGAAAGCTACCGAGCACATGTAATATGCTTGTATGTCTTTGTACTACTCAGTAATGACATGCCAATGAATTGCTATCCCCCTGATTTCTCTCAGAGCATAGCCTTTTCTTAAGGGTTTTTTCAGTTTTGTTGGTTTGGGGTTTTTATTGTGCCCCCCCCCGGGATCTTTTTTTTTTT
>NW_009934936.1:3491-31442 GCF_000696875.1 Nestor notabilis
TGGTTTTTTTAGTGGTTGGGGTTTTTTTGGTGTTTTTTTTTTTTTGTTTTGTTTTGTTTAGGAAAAAACCCTACATTTCTAGAACTCTGCCAGTTCTAGTTTGTGGCATTCAGATTAATGGCACAAATGTGTGGGGAATGTGCAGATTTCAGTTTTTCGGGAAGGGGAGTTTGTTTCAGGGTTAAAATTCAGATAAAAGGAAAACATGAAAATTTAGGTGTTAAATCAGAAATACAGAAGGAGAACTGAAACAACACCACCAAAGTAACGTGGTAGAAATACATACATTTAAAATGTAACAAAGGAGAACATCACAATAAAAGAAAACATAAAGGTGAGAAACCAGGAAAATATGTTTCTGTATAAATGCCAATGTACTTAAAAAGGTGGATATTTCTGCTTCCTTTTATTCTAATATTGCTTCTCTTTTTGTCAAAAGAGAAGTTCTTGGTTGACGCATTTCACTAGCAGTTTTTATTGTGTATATGAGTATGTGTGTGGTATTAGTTTTCCACTGTGCTATCCACTACTGAGAGACTCTTTATTTTTCTTTGCATAATAAAGTGCATAATAGCCTGGATTAGGTAAATTGTAGGTGATAACAGATTGGAAAGAAGTGAATGATGAAGACATAGGATACCACATGTGTATTAGTTTCATATGAATTATTTCTTGTGAACCTGATGAAAGTAGGTTGGAAGAACAAGGATGCAATGAATGAACTTTGTGTGAAAGACTTCAATAAATGGCTAATGGTTTAAGATAAAGATAATCTGTGAGAGTTAATGTTCAGGTTTGATTCATTTTTTTTAAAGCATATCTAATACAAAGTCTGTGGTTTTTGCAAGGTATGAAGTGAGAGATTTCTTGTCTGCAGAACATAAATAGAAATACAAATTAATTCTTTACAGAGCTGCACTTTTTTAAAGTCAAATATGTTTGATAAATATGCTGTAGATTAAAAAAACCCATTCATTTTGATCTGGAAAAGTGAAAACCATGATATTCAAAAATCTTGTAGCCATTTTATCAGAGGAACAAGAGAATACAAATGTGTCAGATCTTAAGATGTTAACACAGGTGGACAGTTGCACTTAATTTTTGCAGTGCTCAAGTTCTCTGATATTCAGATGTTATTTTTGTGCTTATACCCAAAATTATGATGGCATGCTTTTAAAAATAGGTACATTTGAGCCAAGCTGTGGTTATACTCCATGAAAGAGGCTGTAAATTTCATTCTTATTTTGAAGGTAGCACGTTCTAGCTAGTGTGAACAGGGTATTGTAGCCATGTAATCTGCTCCCAGAGATGATGTCCGATTAGCCTTTAGCAGGATTCATCCAGTTATAAAGGATGGAGATAACCCAAATAGTTAGGTGCTACGTAGACTGAGAAGGTAGACACTCTTGCATTTGATCAAGTGTTATGATTCTTAGGTTGACTGGGATTTGTTATCAAACATCTGCTCCTCCCCAGAGTAGAAATTGGATCTGTGCATGAATGGTCTTCTCGTGTTGAAATCTCAGCTACTGTTGGTCTAAAGAGCACCGAAAAAGCTTGCTTTTGTGATAAGAAGGAAGCTCTTTGTATTAGGTTTTTAACAGTTAGTTGGTGGCATTCTTTCTGCGGGAGGTAGATGTTTCAGAACAATTACCTGATGAAATAATTGTTTCAGAATTTTAAGGTGAACCTCCCTGAGCCTCTTAAGGGCAGCTCTTAAGAGATCTGAAAATCGACAGATTTTTAGTTTTCTTTCTCTGTTTATACCATAGTGCCATCTTATTTATAGAGCCTATTTTTCTTAGGTAGGTAGAAGTGTTCATGGGTTGTTTGCTGTCATGAGTAGTAGTACCACATATATTAGACCCGATTTTATCAGACTGGTTTAGTGTATCCCTGACTTTAAGCATTTGAGTAATCCTGTTAATGCATCCAGGCTTTCTTGAAGCTGATGGGGTTTTCTCATGGGTTGACTGCAGCAGTGCTTGAACATTTAGGAGAACTTGCATCAATTTCATTGTTTCCTCTTGTTATTCACTTGGCTTTGTCCTTGCTGGATAAGTACTTTGTTTCCAGTTTCATTAAAAACAAACAAGCAAAAAAACCTAAACCAAAACAACACAAACAACCTCCCCCCCCCCCCAAGCCAAACAAACAAAAAACACTTTAAAAGAACAAATGGGGGGAGAGAAAAAACTTATACTGTTATAAGTTAAAATGGGACTGTAAAGAGAACAGAAACTAGATAGAATTTTTAACTCATGTTATAAATGTAAAAAGTTCAGTGTTTGAACTATCAACACGTTTGGAGTATCATCTTGGATCTGATTCCTTCATAGCAAAATGTACTGAAAAAATAGCATGGATTTTAGTTGGGTAAGAAGTTTGTTAACTTAATTTGGGTAAGAAGTTCGTTAACTTAATTTGGGGTGGGAAGTGATGGGAGTCATAACTGGAATCTTTACCAGTAAAAACGGTAATATGTGATTCAAAATATGTGATTGAGTTGAAATAATAGTAAGTACATTGGTTTGTTTTACAGGATCTGTTTTCAATCAATGCTTATGTTTATGCTCAGAAGCCACAGCTGGATATTCACAGTTTTGAGGGTACCTTCACACGGGTAAGTAAAGTATATAAATACAGTTCTACTTCTGTCTTCCATTTTTCAATGTAAGTGAAACATATACTTACTGTCAAAGTTGTACCAGATCTTTTTTTTTTCCCAGCTTTAATGCTATTCACATATTCAAACCAAACATGATAATAACAATGTAGTAATTTCTGTGACATTTTTCTGTTATTTTCAAAAGGTGGCCTGCTGAAATTAACCCTTTAATGTAGGTTGTCTTAGGAGGTAGTAATTTTTTTTCTTATCTCTTTACAGATTTGTAGCTTTAGATTAGCAGATAACAGTGATTGTTTTGTTTATTTTAGCCAAACTCGGTGTTAGTAGACTCATTCCCCTTGATAGTTTGTTTCTAAAATAATTTGAGAGAATTAAGTACTGTGGAGGTATAGAAGGGTTGTTTTGTTTTGGTTTTTTTACCCAGGTGACTCAAATTGGTAATGGATTTTGTTTAGTAATTGGAATTCGAGTTCACAGTTCTAAATACACTGATGAATGAGATATTGCAGTTGTTGGCTCTCGAAGACCAATTTATACTAGTTATATAGTTCACTTTGCCTATAAAGTAGATGTCATTTGCCCACGCCTTCTAAAGCTGTAAGCAACAATGTTTGTTTAAACCTTGTATTGAACAATTGTCCAAATAAAACTTCTGTTAGCAGCTGTAAAACTCATGTTATTCCTGTCCCAGTGGCTAAGTGTATACTTTTCTAAATACAAATTGAACTCCTCAGAGCCTTTTTAACAACTCTGGTACATGTAATTGAGACATTGGGAAATCATCACTAAGCAGTTGCTCCCTGTAGTGAGTTCTGTTTCTACATGTAATAAGAGGTGTATGATTCAAGCCTCCCTGATACGTGTAAGTAAGCCTGATGGATTTTATGCTATCAGGTCTGCATAGGTAGTGCTTTAGCCAACAGAAACTGCCCTCCCTTCCAGTTTCAGTAGGAAGGGCAGTTTAAACTGCACTTGTGTGTGCATGCATCTGAGGGCAGTGCCCTCAGATTTCATTCACATGGATGACACTGTAGATATTTTTAGAAATTGTTTTTCTTTTGTTAACTGTGTACTTTCTGCATAGTGAAATGTTGGTTTAGGCTGCTTGTTTACTGATATAGTTCTCTGCTGCTGCTTTGAGCTCTTGCTTTGTACACTAAATCAGTTTTTGCATCTAATTTCTATTTTATGTTAAAGTAAAAAAAAATTAGTGTGCTTAGTGATGCTAATGCATACATTTTTCCTACTTAAGCGTTGATGTTCAAAGAATTCTTGCAAGGGTAGGTTGACAGGGTAATAGCACATTGATTTTTCTTTTCTTTTTTTCCCCCCATTATGAAGACAGAGTACTAACAATGTAGAAGACAAACTTAGATCATTTCAAAAAGTGCATGACCATAAAACAAAACAGAAACTTAGGTGCATTGCTCTGGAGTTTTTATGAGGGAACAACTTCTTTTAAGTACTTCTGCCTGAGAAATATATCCACAACAAACCTGATAGATGACAGAAGATACTTTTTGCAGTACACCTGCATAACCATGTCAGGAAGAGTTAAAGCTCTGCTGTACTCCATTCATATCTGCCAGCTTCATAGGAAGTCGTTTTGTGTTGTTCTTCGTGGATTTTGGCGTGTTACGTGTAGTCAGTGCGTGAAAGTGTGTGTATGTCCTTGCATGGGCATGCAGGAAGGAGCATGTCGTGTCCTTAAGTAATGGCATAAGTTAATTCTTTTACTCCTTTCCCATCTTATGTTGAGTCATTTTTTAACTCTGTATTTGCTGTTAGAGAATTATCTGTTTTGAAGCAATGGTTGTGTTCACTTCAATCTGACTTAATTTTATGTTGCCATTGGAGGGAATGATAATATGTTTTGCAAGTCCTTTCAACTCACCTTCCTTGTGCTGGCACTGTGTCCTGGGGTCAGCTACAGCAGTCATTTTTTTCTCCTCCTTAGTAGCTGGGGCAGTGCTGTGGTTTTGACTTTCAGCCTGGGAACAACGCTGATAACACCGATGTTTTTAGTTGTTGCGCAGTAATGTTTACTCTGACCAAGGACTTTCTCAGTCTCATGCTCTGCCAGAGAGGAGGGGAAGCCGGAAGGAAGCAGAGACAGGACACCTGACCCAAACTGGCCAGAGGGCTATTCCATACCACAGCACGTCATGCCCAGTATATAAACTGGGGGGAGTTACCCAGAAGGCCCAGATCGCTCCTTGGGTCGGGCTGGGTATCGGTCGGCGGGTGGTGAGCGGTTGTGTCCTCTCCCCTTGTTATTTCCCTTATCATTATTGTTATTGGTGGTAGCAGCAGTGGTTTGTATTATACCTTAGTTACTGGAGAGCTGTTATCTCAACCCGTGGGAGTTACATTCCTCCGATTCTCCTACACATCGCTCTGGGAGCAGGGGGAGGAAGAAGAGGGAGAGTGAGCAAGTGGCTGCATGGTTCTGAGTTATTAGCTGGGCTTAAACCATGACACACTGACAGCCATGCAGACAGCCAGACTAGGGAGCTAACATGTAAGAACCTAATCTGACCCTGTCCAAAATATACGGGCCAGCAAAAAGAACATAACAAGAATAATTAACTGTGGGATTGGGGTGGGGAAGGAATCTCTTTCTATGATGCAACTAAACGAATGTGTATTCTTCTATTTCCCTGCTTTTTTGTTGATGTGGGTTGTTGTGCTGCATCCTATCAGGTGGGAGTAGGGCTAGAAAGGGTCAAATGAAAGTGGTACAGTGGTTCATTCAAGGATTAAGTATTTAGTCTCAAAGGCCTCTGTCATGATCTGAAAAGGAAAAATCTAATAAATTATAGCTTTGGAACCTTTTAAATGTCTACATGAAATTTGTCATGGTCCTTGGTCAGCTGTATTATGAATTCAGGACTGAGAGTAGGATATATTAAATTTTTATTTCACTGCTCATCTGTCCTTTCTCTGCACATGCAAGAGCTACAGACTAATTTCCTAGAAGAAGAACTGTAGGCAGTTTAAACCTGTATGATCAATACTGCACATGACTTCAGAAAATGAGCCTAAATATGAAGCTTGAGTACAGTGCTGAACTGCATATTCTGGTAATGAATTTAATTCAGAATCTGAAGACCAATAAACACACAGCTGCCAAATGAAATTCAGCCCAGCAGACCTTAAGTGGAAACTTTGTCAGTTGGACAGAGAAGCCCTTGTACATCAAATTTCTTCTACTGGAGTGAGTGATGGATTTCGTTTACCCCAAAACATGTTGTTTGGTTAGCTGTTGTAGTGTCAGAAAAATTGCAGAACTGTTTCTCCTTACCATAGACATGGTCTTCTTCAGGAATCAGAGTCTTTGTCCGTTCCCTGCTCCATCTATCCCTACCATCTCTTCAAAAGTAAAGATAAAAATAATGTGAAATTGCTGAACTCGTAACTTGTAAATATGCATCTTATTTTCATTTGAGTAACTTACAACAAATGAAAAATAACATTGTCATCATCTGTTTGAATATGCAAGGTGTGATATTTAGGAAACTGAGTGAACTGTTGTAAGGTGGAAATGTTACACGAGGGTGCAAAGATGTGAAAGGATCATAATGAAATAACCAGAAGCTAACTGATCGTCCAGACCATTCTGTTGATAAACATGACATGAGTGGAAAGAGATATAGCTCATTAGACATTTTCCTATTTTGAATTACCTAAAAGGAGGCATTTCACTAAGAATTGTAGCAGCTAGACACTAGACAAGTGACCTGTATAACCTTCTAGCATTCAAATAGGAATAAGTTGTACAGGTTAATTACATATTTTTATGGAGAGCAATTGCCTATTGTTTTAATTTTGCTGGCTTTATTTACAATTTCTTTCTTCTTTGGTAAGAGACAGCAGTATCTATCTTCCCTTCCTAGATGCCCATTTCATAGATGTCTGTCATGTTCCTCATTGGAGTTCGGATTTATTTAGTCATGTCTAGTATGGAAGCTACATTGACCACCCTTGTTGCCCTTTTTGAACATTTTTTAGTTCTTTGTTTCTGTTTGGAATAAGGGGAGGGGAGGAAGGATTTAAAACTTGGATTTCTTTGTATAGAAGCATGATTTCTAAGCTTTTAGCTTGTTACCGACTATTAAGTTAGTGGTTTGGTAGATTTTTAATAATCCCAAAATTTTTTTTTTTGAATACTCATGACAGTTTTGGAGTAGTTACGAGTTCTGAGTAGTTTTGATCAGCTCAGAGCTCATCACTTCATGAAGTTGGCAAGTGCATCACTTTACATGTCACTGTATGGGATTTCACCTGTCCACATTTTTGTATGGTATACTAACCTCTACAGTATTACCCACATTAAACTGTAGGTGTTTTTTCTATAGCTGTTTTGTTATGAAATTTTGCTTTAGTCTTTCTTAAAATTATAAAGTTATGCAAAGATACAGCAGTGAACATTTCTTTGAATTCCACAGCTTTTCTGTATCTCTTGTGCACATTAATTCTGTGGGAATGGCTAGTTAAAACACAAAGCTCCTGTAAAAATTCAAATTCTTTCTTCATGCTGGAATTCAACATAATGTATGGTATTCACATCTACGTCCTCTCACTGTATGCTGATGATTGTGAAAGACTGATCCATTCATTTCCATGAGGGTTGCAGCATTTGACTAAAATACGGGTCAGCTCTCTGTTAGCGTTCATCATCCTATATGCCTGCTGGAGACTTCTCTGAAAATCTTTGAAGTACAGAAGTGAGTTTCTATAAATAAAAGCATTTTCCTTGTACACCTATACATTTTTTTCAGTTTACCTAGTCAGGCAGTAAGAAACTCCACGTATTTCTTATTTAGAATACTTGAGCAGAATTTCCTTTTTTTTTTTTTTTTTTTTTCCTGCAAGTAAGTTGAAAAGCTTGAACTATGCAGAATAGTTTTTGGATAATGAAAAGGCATCACAAGGTTAACATGTGTCACTGACTGAAAACAATCTGTGATCTGTGCATCTCATGGCATGTTCCGTGAAGTTAAGTTTCTTGCTTAGTGCCAGGCCCACTTTTCAGGTTGAAGACGGCAGCTTTCCACTCTCACCACAAATGGCTGATCAGCGCTGTCTGTATGAAAGAGTTTCAGGGAAGTTGTCCTGTTACATTCAGAAATTCTTGAAAAGCCCATGATAGGAATTGAAAAATTCCAGTTCTGTTTTCAGCTCACATATGACTAGTTTATGTCCTATTCTAGCCTTCTAGAAACAGATTCTGAAACTTCAAAATAACTTCCATATGGAAACTTGCCACTGGATATGGTCATGTTTTAACATTGTATGCATAGATGCCAATCTCTTCACCGACTGCTGTGCTCCAAACAGCTGCAGTTAGTATTTTTACTGTATTACTAGCATCTTATTCTGGAAAAGCTAGTATTCTTAGATCATTTCTACTTAGACTTAACGTGTCTATACACTGCTTAACTAGGCTTTCAGGAAGCAGAAATAATCACAGAGTCTGAATAACCCAGGAAAAATCATAAATCAAACCAGGAGTCTAAGCATTATGAAGTTAAGAAAAATTATCCATGGATAATTAATGAATTTAGGCTGTGGATGAACCATATAAAAAGAATTCTTCTCAGAAAATAAGTTACGAATGTTACATAGATGATTGATAATTGCTATAAATGATGATAACTTCTTGAGCTAGATCAGAATACTTTTCCTATATTTAATGTTTCGGTGATCAAGGTTTTGTGTGTTACTACTACTACCAATAATTTTGAATATTGCTGGAGCTGCTAATTCTGTTTTACCTTCATAGATATATTTTCAGTTATCTAGATCTGAACATTCCTTGGGCTATCAATATTAGGTACTTTTGCTGCTATGTAGCAACATCTTAGAATTCAATTCTGCTCTGTGTAGTACTCCCCAACTAGTGAAGATTCCTACATGATATATTACTCCATTAGAGTTGCTGTCATCTCAAACCTAATATATTTTAACTGTTTAGAGTATGGCAAATAATTCTTGCAGTATTAATTCCTTCAGTAAGAATAAAAAAATATTTCTCTTTTTTTCATAATGAAAGACTAATCTTATAGAACATTGATGTATCTCGACAGAACTTCTTGTCTGAGTCTTGATTAAAAACTTGTGGTTTTCTTCTTCCAGCTAATTCTATATCCTCTCTCTTTTCCGCTGTATTTTTGACAGAATGTTTATCTCTGCTTTTTAAACAATGATTTTGCTTCACTTAAGAGGATAAGAGCTATAGTTTCCTTGCTGTATAGGGATCTTTTGAAATAAATTCTAAAGCATATCTGTTTAGTTTGAGATTTTTCTTCTTTAGGAACAGAGGTTTCTAAGCAGCACATCCTCTGCTTGGTAGTTGTTTCAAAACAGAGATTAATAATGGACATAAGTTTTGATTATTGACATGTAGAATTTATTGTGTACTTTGGTAAATCAGTGCTCTTCCTTTTCCTGCAAAATGTTTAGCGCAATCTGTAATTCTGTCAAATACACTTGATTATTCTACCTCCTAAACTTTCTTTAGTTGTAAACAGCACATTTCACGGCTGCTAATGACTAACAAATCTGTACACACTCCAAATTGATTATGAGAGATTAAATCTGTTTACAATCTATGAATCATTATTGCTTGGGAGGAAAGAGGGGAACAAAAAAAGGAAAGCTTAAAATAATCATGGAAGCAATTTCCTATGGGAAGTGTTTTCCCCACTGGATTTGTATTTTCTAAATATGTGGCAAGACAACACAAGTGTGCATTTCTTTTAAAAAGTGTAAATAGTTTTCCCTGAAGTTGATATAATGTCATTTGGGTTGCAAAATGATGATGACCGTAACTTATTGTGTGGATTGTAGATGATATAAACTGTTGTAGAGAATAAGGTATTAATTTTTGGTGGTTAGTGTTCATAACTCACATTAAGTGTTTGGTATAGCAAACTGTTACATCTGAGGAAAAGAATATGTTTCTTTTAAAGCGATTGAGTTCTTTGAATATAATTTGTTTAATACCAACTTCAATCAGTGTTTCACTTCTTGGAAAGTTACTCTTCTGTGTACGTACAACAAATAAAATGTGTGCAATGAATACTACTACACAGCGATTGATACAGGAATGCAGACATCCTGTGCAAGTTATTCAGATGGTTTGGCACTGTTCTTAACTATGACTATTTGTGATGCTGATTTACTTACTATTTGTTCATGTTTTTAACAGGAAGACAGTGATCCAGCAGTTCATGAAAGCCTAAGCATAGAAAATACGTTATGGGCAAGCACTGTTGTTGCCTCAGGTAAGAGTTACGATAGCAAAGCCAATAATGTATCTAAAATTTTCATTCTCACAGTATGAAATATTAATGGCTTTTGAAAATCTTTTCGCCTCCCAGCCTGTTCATCTCTCTCTTCTCTCTTGTCTGCCCTCCCATCGGTTCCATCATGCTACCCACAATATTTTCATACCTTTTTAATCCTCCTTAACAGTTTTCTTTGGAGGAAGGGGGGAAAAGTAAAAAAAAATGTTCTCCATCCAACTTGTGAAGTTGGTCCCTACTATGAAGGCTTCTTACATCAATGCAGGGCCTGCTTGAGGGTTGTGGGGAAGAGTTCAATGTTGAGGAGGTGGCAAAGAGTCTGTGACTGAACATTCCAGAGTGTGAAAACATAGCCATGCTCTTTGATGCTCAGTGTTGTTGGGTTTGATTGCACTGGGAAACTAGTTTTTCTGTCAAATGAATGATGCCTAAAACTGTTCTCAGATTTTTAACTTAAGTAGCCACAACCTGTAACTGCATGTAAAAAGATGCTACTCGTGAATTATAAATTTCAGTGCAGTGTAAATTTGAGTTTGTTTTTCCCCGAAGTTACATGTAAGAGGGGAAAGCTACACTCAAAGAGTACATGTTTGCAAAGTCAGAAATTCTGTATCAGTAATTTTGAATTTTAATTGAAAACAGTTCATGTTTTCATTTCCAGGATTGATCATTTGATTTTGTTTAGAAGTTTAGCTAATTCCTGAGGCTTCTGGATCTGCATCTAAAGTTGGCACCCAAATTAATGGAAACAGTGCTCCTTAAAATTTATGCTGTAGCATATGTTTGGGGTTTTTTTACTTCTGAAGGATCTTGTGAAGGTTTTATCATTTATGAAGGACTTAGGCTCACTAACAATGATAGTAGTAGAAAATCTTGGGAGAAAATAATTCTCTTGTTGGAGCATGGTTTTGAATAGTGGAATAAGTCTCTAAGGGAGACTGGATGATATAAAGTAAAGTTATTGAATGGCTCTTCAAGACTGCATGCAGCCCCTTCTGAAGGGAAAAATAACTTGTGATCAAGTAATTAAAAATGGTGTTATGATGTGCATACACAAGTTGGTTAAATTAAGGTAGCAGAGTGAAACTATTTCCTACAGTAAATGATTTGTGACATTAATTATATCTTCTAATAAAAACGTTGGCATATCATTGATTTCACTTATGTCATATCATGTATTAATTACAGTTTAATACTGTCATAATGTGCTTCTCTCGTGAAAGTACTGCCGTTATGAAGCATGTAAGATTTCTGTTTAGATATTTGCTCATTCTATATGGTATCATAAATCCAGATCCTAAGAATTACTCATTGCCTCTGTGGAGGTAATTTTAGCATTTGACAGGACTAGACCTTTAACAAAGAGGAGGAAATTACGGCCTTCAGTCTCTTGCTTATCAGATAATGAATTTTTAAGGTCTTATAGGTGCACTGTGCATATAGTCATGAAGAAGACCATAAGGCAAAATAATTAGCAGTTCGTTAAGATGTTCTAGATTTAGCTGATAACTGATGTGTCACAGTTGTTTTCATCTCACTTCCAAGTACATAGCTAAGTTAAGATACTTGATGCTAGCTAATTAAATTTGACTTTTTGTAGGGTTTTTTTTTTGTGGTCTTGTTTTGTGTTTTTTTGGGGTTTTTTTTTGGTTTGTTTGTTTTTTTTTAATTAGACTTCAGAATTGAATTACTGAGATTTGTGACAACTAAAAATCTTGTTAATAAAAACACTTGTCACTGTCTGACTGTGTGATAAACATCTACAAAGCGCCTTGCTTAAAGCCTGCCATGGCAGGGTATCAGAGATGGACTCTGCTTACACAAGTTTACAGGCACTTCTGCATCCCCTCCGGTACCATGGCCTATCATAGTCCTTGAATATATATGAAAAGTTTAGTGGAAGATACTGCTTGCCCACAACCTCTGCAGACAAGTGCCACTCAGATTCCATGAAAACAGAAGAATAAACAGCCAGCAGCATATCAAAGTCTGCTGTTTTTCTACTCCATAGATAGCTAGCTCACCTCAGCCACGCTTATATCCATTTCAGACTCCTTACTGTCTAGGCTCACAGTTCTATTATGTGCAGGAATCTTTGACTCAGAAGTGTAAGATGTCTATGCACAAGCCTAATCTTGTATTACTTTGCAACTTTGATTCAAGAAAGTGGGTTTGTAGGCTGTGCCCAGATGGTAGGAGGTAGAATTCTACCCTGCAACATTGCCTGCATAGCTCTTCATTCACTAGAAAACTCTTCAGTATGGCAGTCTTTACAGCATCCTAGCTTGGAAGGCTGCTTCCTTCAGTGCTCCTTTAAGCAGCCCGGACACCATGTTACTAAGCCAAGGAAATATGTGCCTTATTGCTATTGGGACTGTGTTATGCCCTTGCGAATCCCTTGGGGGTTGTTACAAAGCATTCTGGGTCAACTTGCACTTCTATCTTGACCTATTACTGACTGATGCTCTCAGCCTTGGGGGTGGATCAGGGAGCTACATCACTAATGCCTGGGATTGTAGCTGAGTCTCAGATACAAAGCCTTATTTAATTTGTCAAAGGTATTGCGTAGGACATTCAGGGCAATTGTTTGGCGAGGGAGTTCTCCTTCTAATTTTCCTCTTTCCAGTGATTAAATATATGCTGAATTTCCTGATCTTCCCTTTGATATGTTACATAAAACACACTGCATCATCAGCTAGGAGAGCCCACTGTCTCCAAGACACATGCTGTTGCTATTTGTCAAGGTGATACGGAGGGCCAAGGTCAGGCTAAGAAAAGTGTTTGGGGAATTATGTGGGGAATACCTTGGAAAACTTGAGCTCTGGTTGCTGATGTCTTGACAGTTCTAGTGGAGAGAGACCACAAATCAATTATCTTTGCAGATCAGTAACAGTAAATGTAACTGTATAAAGGTCTCAAGGAATCTTTCCAACTACATGTTGAGTGCAAATTACCAAAGCTCAGGAAAGTATCAGGATACTACAGTAATGGATTCTACAGGGAAAAAAAAAGAAAGAAAAAAGAAAAGTCTATTGCTAGGGAGTACAAGTAACAAGAAAAATATTCTCTATAATTTTAAGACTATTTTTTTTTAATTTTGGGAACCACAGAATTGGTTTAACAAAATCATGTAGTGTCAGACAACTCAAGCTATTCCACAGCTTTTTTTATATCAACAATTAAAGTTCAGGAGAGTGAGATTTCTCAAACTTCTACATTTGGAAGGTGCTTACTTTCCTCTGTTTCAATATGTCTCCTTACCCCTAAAGCTAAATAGAAAAAAAAATGCTAAATGGAAAAAAAAAAATAAATTACCATTTTGTCACACCTAATATATGTTATATACCTACATGAGCTAGTTTTAGAATTGATAGCTTAGGTACCTAAATGGAGATTCTAACTGCTACCAAATCTGAGGTGCTTTCTGCCTCTTGCTGTAAAGCCCTGACATAAATTTGGTGCTGTGTATGATGTTTATCCTAACCACAAAAACTACAAAGGCTAATTTGGCAGCGTCACAGTGGAAGCTTCTGGAAGGGCTGGAAATTAAAAGCCCCTCTCTCAAGTCTGAAGCATGCAGCCATCCTTTTGTTACGCTTTCAGAAGTGAGATAGGAAAAAATATTCTGACTCTTCCACTTACAGGCAACAACCCAGTGAGTTTCAGAAAGGTAGCAGCAAGGTATGGAGTCTTATGTGCCATTCTTAATATCTATATTATTGCTATGGAATTAATAATAGTGCCTGAAAGGAAGGTTTGGTTAGTGAAAACTTTAAAAACTTATCACTGAAGAGACAACTTTAAATATAACCAAGTAATTTAAACCACTAAGTATTCTGAAAATATCTTCTGTTATCTTTAATTAAATTATTCTCAGATCATTTGTGTCCGTTGCATTACTGACTGTGGTGTTTGTTTGTTGAAAGCTGTTTCCTTTTGGAAACAGAGAGGAAAGTCAGTGATAAAAATTTAAAAAGCCTCAAAAGGTCCACTACAGTATGGACTTTAACTTTTTGCTCTCCATTTACTGTAATGATTAGTGTGGTTCAAACTCCAAACAAGATAATGCAATTTTCTGAGACCTGCTGAGATATCTATTAAGGGGACATTTGTATTAATGGAATTTTGTGTTCAGGTGTCAGTCTTTCAAAGTCACTTTAGATAAAATCAGAACAATTTGTATAACTTCACAGCTGTAAAAAGCACTATTTTGTGCCAAGGCCTACACACAAATTTAATTAATTTTGAGCTCCCTCTTGTTTTTGTATGGTTCACATAGTGCCTGGGATCATACACCAGATTCAGAGCATGCATGAATACTTGGCGTGTGCCCATTCTGCACAAGTGCTCTTTTGCATCTTTTCCAGGCCCACAACTTTATGCTAGTAGTATCTCCTGTAGCTTCTCTGTCTGTTGGCCACTCTGCCCTTACCAGTCAGAGGTTGCCTGGTTTTGCACGGAGGCCCATACATACAAATACTTGAGTCATTGCTTTTAATAAGAGCAGGCTTTTAGTACAGCTATGCTTCCAGGAACTCCAAATTGGATTCAGTTCCTTCTACTGTGGGCAGGGCACAGTTTAGTGCAAGTATGCATCTTTCTTCACAGCTGGTAATAAGCTTAGATTTGCTGAGGATAATGAGGGAGAGTAGTGGGTAAAAACCCCATCCAGAACACCAGAACTCTCCCTGGTGCAGTGCTATGGGACAACACTAGAATTAGTCTTTGAGTTCCCTGTACTGATTTCTAAGAAGCGCTAGGTTTAACAGTGATATTGTGCTAGTGACTAACATCCTCAAAACTTTCAAATCAAAGATCAACACCGTAGTGAAAGAAGCAGCTCAGTCAGATTTAGCTAAAATTATGATCAAAATTCATCAGAATGGATTTTATTCAACTTTCACCCTTGAAACCAACTTTTCAAAGAGCAAAATAGAGACAGGTAGGACAGCATGTTCTCCTGAGCTGCAGCAGCCCAGCCAGGTGAAATTTAGTGGAAAGCTGCCAGCTGGAACAGAGAAGTCCTCCCTAGCTTTTACTGAACTAAGGACCTACAAAAGCAGAGATTGTTGGGGTGTGCAGGAGCAGATTCCCTACACGGTGTTATCCAGTATATTCTGTTGGACAAAGGTCAGCTTAGAGGATCACCTCAAAATAGTGTGTCCCAAAGACATAGGGGCATTGGCTGGAGACCAGTAGAAAGAGTTCAGAATTATGGATCAATGACTATTACAAAAGCCAAGAGGAATTTTGGGGTATGTTGGAGGCATATTACCTCCATTTTAATGTGCAGATTTGCATGTAGAACGTGTAAGCAGAGGCAAACTATCTTTGGGGAAAATGTTGTATCAAGGGAATTGTTAAGAAAAAACTCTAGTACGGAGAAGAAAATAATAGGAGAAACTAATTTTTTATCATCCAAAACATGTAATGTATAGTCCCTGGTGTTTTGTATGTGGACTCTTAAGTTTTCACTTTTATGCTCATTTTTCAGTAAATGAAACTTCCTTTCTTTAATGCCAACATCTTTAACTGTCATCTTTTTTCTTTGTGTGTTCCTTCAATTTTTTATGACCCGTTACACTACAAGAGTAGTGATAGCAGATCTTGCATGTGGTCCTGATTTCCAAAGACTAATTAAATTAATGTCTGATGTATGTGTAATATTTCTGCAGTTTTTGAAGTTTTTTGAGCAGGGTGTTTCTGACATGTTAATTATTTCTTTATAGCATAAAGCCAACAAGAAGTAGTATTGGTAGTACTAAGTAAGTACTGCCATAAAGCCATTTCAGGTCACTTGAAAAAGTAGTAGAAATAAGGGAGTTGTTTTGTGCTATGAAGTGTGATAGTGGCAGATTAATAAAAAACTAAGTTTTTGTTTAATACAAAAATTTATTTAGTAATACTGAAGCCATATTTTACTATGCCATGCAGTAAAAATTGCCTGAAAGATAATTGGAACTGGGGAATCATTTTTATAAGTTAGTGAACAGGAGTTTGTATGGGATTCTATCAAGATAGTTAATGGAGTGAGGTAGATTTTTACATCATAATAGATGACAAATATACCAGGCTATTTGTGTGTGATGCCTTCATTGTACTCATTTTTGTATTGCTTGTGAAAGGCTGTTATGCTGTGCATTAACTTCTGAAAACAGTTGGAGACTATTTTAAGTTAAAATATAAGTTTTTAAGCAGTTACAATGAAAGGGAAGCATGTTGTAATTTCTTTAATTAACGCTCGCAGAAATGACAATGATCCTTCATAGTCACTTCTGGAAAAAAACATTCACAATACTATGGACATTGCATAAATGTTTGGGCTTTTCCATAAGTTTATTTGTTTGAGGGACAGTAAATTACCACAAGCATTATTTCAGTCAGATTTTCTCTTAACTACTTAATGTCCCTCGAGACATTAAAGGCCAGGCTAAATGTAGTTCTGGGCAACCTGATTTAGTTGAAGATGTCCTTCCTCATTGCAGGAGGGTTGGACTAGAGGAGCTTTAAGGTCCCTTCCAACCCAAACTATTCTGTTATTCTGTGATACTTGACACCTCTGCTTTACTTTTTGTTTGTTTGTTTTTCAGGAACTGTAATTGGTGTTGTCATTTACACAGGCAAGGAAACTAGAAGTGTATTGAACACATCCAATCCAAAAAATAAGGTAATTTAGCTTTTCTGTGGGATTTCCTATTTTTGTTTTCATAAAACTTAAAACCAGATTTACCTAAACCAAAAAATCTAGAAGTTTGAAATGAGAAATCCATGCTTGGAAGCGGTCTAGTGGAAGCTGTCCCTGCCTAAGCACGAGTGTTGGAACTTCAAGGTCCCTTCCAACCCAAACCATTCTATGATTCTAAGTCAATTCTGCTTCAGTCTCATTTCAGAAGTAAAATTATTCTTCCTTTAGTTAGGAGTGTTACAAGTACTAATGGGAATATTTGTCTTTTATGTATAAATGCACATCTTCAGGCTTTTATACTTCTGTCTCACAGCTAAATGTTAATTCTCACTTCACTTAGATTATTTTACTGTAAAGTATTTGGCTAAAGCTTCCCAGTGGTTTTAAGGAATGTTTATAACAGGTTACTAAAATGTACTCGGTCTCCCAGAGGAAGTTGAGCAAGGTAACTGCGATTCCAGTCAGGACCCAGAACACTCTTCCAGGGGTTTTTGTAAGCAATGAGAACATTATCAGGAAATTTGTCTGTGGAAAAGATACCAGAAGTTTGAGTGCCTCCCTCTGTATGAGGTTCTTTCAGTTCAAAACAAAGCAAATAGCTCTTCGTTTCATTGGTAATGTTTCTAATGTGAGTTGGGGAGGGCCCTCAATTATGGAGAAATTAAACTTCAGTTGTAGGCTGTATCTTACAACCTAAACCTGTGTTTAGTACCAAGATCCTTAATTATATTAAGAAAGGAAAAAATTCTTGCAAGAGGTTTATAAAAAAATCAATTGTGACAGGTTGCCATTTTCACACCATTCATAGTAAGTTGTTCTGAGTAGGAACATCAAGAATGAAATGATAATACAAATTGCTTGAAGCAGTTATTGCAGTCCCCTGAGTGTATTGATTTGTGTTTCTAATAAAGAGATGCTTTTAAATGTCTCATTGGCAGAGACAGGTAATATGTACCATTATGTGGATTAGGATGGCCTTTTATTATTTAATCTTTGTAATATATGTTTTAAAATAGAGTAAAATGAAACCAGAATGCTTATAGTGCATAATTATTTCCTCTTCCATCTAATACAAAGATGAGCCATTTAGTAATTTCTCTTAGAATTCTGAACAACTTCTTCCTAATAAATAATTCTCACAAGTGTTTAAAAGGAAAAATTATAGTAAATTCATTGGGGAGGATGCATAAATCTAACACTCTTTACCCAGATTCAACTGATTCTGAAGGTATATTAGATTTTTAGTAAATGCTTGGTTTTTCTGGGTTTTTTTTTTTGCGTGAACATTTCACACAAGAAACTATGATAAATTGTAAAAGGATTTGTGTTTTAATTTTCCCTGATGTTTTCACAATTACTAGTAATACTAAGTAGTTACTCCATATTTTCATCAGCAAAATATTAAGTAGCAGATAAACCTACAAATATAAGATCCAGCAGCATGTTGACAAGCTGCAGCATGGCTTTTACTATTATGCCAAAATAGTATCATCTTTGCATAATACTTTAATGTTACAGCTGCTAACAATTAAATACTGTGTTCTTTTATCTACAGTGGGAAACTAAATAATATTTTCATTAAGCACTAAGAAGCAAAATATTACATACACATACACAAACTAACAGAGGCAAATCCAAATTCTTTGGCATATATTGCATTATCTGTATATGAACACTATCTAAAATAATTAGTTTAGGAACAGTTCAGGGCAGGTTTAGACTGGACATGGGAAAGCATTTCTTTACCAAGAGGGTGGTCAAACACTGGAACAGGCTTCCTAGAGATGTGGCTGATGCCCCAAGCCTGTCAGTGTTGAAGACGCACTTGGACAATGCCCTTAGTAACAGGCTTTAACTTTTGTTCAGCCCTGAATTGGTCAGGCAGTTGGAGTAGATAATCTTTGTAGGTCCCTTCCAATTGAAATAGTCTAGTCTAATTAGAAATCATACTTTTAAATATCATTTTACCTGCCACTGATAAAACAGGTCATGCTTGTGTAACTAAACTGTACTCATTAATTTCCAAGGAGTCATGTTCAGTATTCTGAATATTTATATTCATTTTTAACTTGAAGGTGCTTGTATGTGTTATTCTATGCTAGTTAACCTTGCAGCAGGTAGACAAGCAGTAGTCAGTTCGCTTCTCCTCTGTGTATTTGGGAGAGGGAATCTTCCTGTGTTTTCTCAAGCTTGATAATAATAATCAGATGTTGGCTAGGGAATGTAGCATTAGCAGGCAGAAGGATGGCAAAAGGAGTCTAAAATAGTCTTTGAAATTAAAAGATTATTACAGTTGAGGGGTTACAGATTCAAACATTAAAAGAAAAAATAAACCTGTACCTAACTGTCGCTGAAACAAAATTGAAATTAAATTTAGCAATTGTGGTATTGCAAACTTCAAGAGGAAAGAAGTCTGCCCCCTCTTCTGCTTTAGAGAACTGTTCCAAATACTATTTGGAACTGGGTTTAAGTGGCAGAC
Organism: Nestor notabilis; assembly: GCF_000696875.1. Classification (NCBI taxonomy): domain Eukaryota; kingdom Metazoa; phylum Chordata; class Aves; order Psittaciformes; family Psittacidae; genus Nestor; species Nestor notabilis. The sequence continues at coordinate 22,595 of NW_009934936.1, forward strand.
TGTCTCTCTTTGCTACACTTTGAAAACAATAAAAATAACACTAGAGATTTTCTTGCAGAATGTGTTGATATGCTCGTTAGTAGTTCAGTGATGCTCATGTCTTCTGGCTGTAGGAGAAAGCAAATACTGAGATCTCTAATTCTCAGTTTACATTGCTGAACTTCAGTGTCCAGAAATAAGAAATAAATATATGGGCCTGGCTCTTTTACCATTCCTCTCTTCATTGAAATACAGATTGATGCTTCAGTTGTATTTCTTGCTGGAATACAAAATTGCTGCTGTGCTTTGTACTACAAACTCAGTTTTTCTAACAGCAAACTTTTGGTTTTCCTGCTTAAGGATACATGCTTTTTGACTAAACGAATATTGAAATTTAGAGGTGCAGACCTGCTCTATAAACATAGAGCAGAAGACTAAAACTGAAAGAGGTTTAAGCAAACTTAGATGTGAAGAAGTGATATGGGTGTACCTGTTCAAGCATGTGTTTTTTCTGTATGTTAAACTGAGAAGGAGTTATTGTGTTTGCTGAAGTATTTAGTCATTCAGACAACCATTTTCTTAACTTAAAGTCAACACTTAGTTGTTTTATTATAATTATAAAAATGGTTTCATTGCCTAAGGATGCAGACACGGTCTGAAAAACACAAAGATAGAGAGAAGGGAATTTTCTTAATGGATCAATTCGATATGTTTTTAATTCCAAACAATATAAAGAAAAAATATTTCTGACAAGGTTTAATTTCAGTCTAAAATGATATATGTTCTGTGCTTTAGATGAATGTAGAAATGGTAGCAGCAACATTATTATAGTGTGATGACTCTGCATTTAACCTCATTGGCAGTCACAGCAGCTTACTCAGGAATGCAGTTCCAGCCTTTAAAGAAAAAAAAAAAATCAGATTGAATTGTGCTCCTCACAATGCTGTAATCAGTAATCAATCTTATTTGGATAGATATTCTTAAACCTTGGCTTTCTGGATGAAGTTGGACTTGTCAATGCTAAAGGTCATTTATAGGTGTTAATTAACCAAGAGGGAAATTAACGAACTAAGGTTATTTATTCATTTTGTCTGGCATTTTGCAGTATTCTCATTCTTGCCTATTTAAAGTACAGGATACTTTTTTGTTATCTAAATTTAGAATTGGTTTTGCGGTTTAGGTCCTTATAGAAAGCAAGATTGTTACCACAGTCCTTCAGTAAATGATTTGTTTCCATTGGTGGCAACAGATTTTGGACGTGCAGTTGAACACAATATACTTGGAGGGAGACAGAAATATATTCAAGGAAATGTATTTTGTGTACTAAGATTGAAACATCAAAATTACTTGGACTATGCAATATATATATGCACAATCAAAATATACACAGTAATGCATCAAAATGAGTAGAAATAAATATAACTCCTGAGAAAACAGTAGCCTCTGTAAAGGAGCTGCAGCATGTAATCTGCGTAGTGTGCTTCAGATTAGTACAAAAATAGTTTTTATGTTGCTAATCCTTACAAGCAGCATTCAGAACTCTTTTTGCCTCCCTTCCCCAATTATGGAATTCTGCATCTGCTGTTATGTTTTAACATCAGAAGTAAAACTTCATAGTAACCATTCAGTGCTCATCAAAATAGTAATGTTTTTTCCCTAATTCTTAACTAGCCCGAAAGCTAAATACTGCATGTCTTGTGGTTGGTGCTTTGCTGATTTTTATTTTTTTTTAAAGTTGTTTGTTTTAAACACACGAAAATCTAAGAACTGGTATATTGGTTTTCTTCTTTCCTGTGTGTGTTGCCCTAGGTTATTGAAAATGGCCTCACTGGTGACCTGCAAAGTAATAAAAAAATATTTCTATTCTGGTAAAGTGAAGCAAAAATTCACTTTTCTCTATCCTCCCACAAAACTTCTCTTCCTAGTGTTTTGTGACCACATTTACTTTTCTACATTTAAAAGGCTTCCCTATGTTTGTCCTTCTCTCTCCCTATGTTATGGGAATATTTTTTGAAAAATATTTCCTAAAAAAAGGACACCCACCATCCATTTCTCTATTTGCAGTGAAAGAGAGCGGCTGGAGCAGATTTATGTCTTCTCAGAAGTTGATACCACTTTGCCAATTTACCTGTTCAGCATAGCATTTTCTGTACTCAGAATACATACTTTGCCTGCCTTGATGCACTCTTTTGAACAACCTTAAATTTGATAGTCCAGCATGTTGTAGTTTAATTAGTAAGCCATTCTTACCTGTTCCACCTCAACGGCTGACATTCATGAGTCTGACTAAAATTTCTGTTCATGAGTACCTATCTTAACTTTAGTAACTCTTCAGTATTACACCACAAGTCTTCTCCGTAACAGAAGTAGAATAACATTGTCAATCCTGTTTGTTGGTATAGGCAGAGGGAAGAAAACACCCCATGAAATCCCCTATCAGAGAACACAAACAACTTGCTGTTACCTGAAGAGCTTCAGAAGGGCCTTAGAAATGTGTTGACTTTATCCTGCTGCTATACTGTTATGCAGGGGCCCAGTAACTTCACATGCATCTTTTTCTTATTAAATTGATAATTTGATGTTCACAGTCTATATGAGAAATAGAGTTTATTTCTGTGTCTGTATGCCTGTAGGGCCTAGTATAAAAGCAGAATTACAGAAGTTGCTATGTGGCTCTTAATGAAAAATTGCAAGGCTTTCTTTAGAAAAGGGTTTATATAGCACTTTTTACTGGAATGTGGTCTTTGTGCTTAATCCTCTTAAAAAACTCTTCTTCGTTACGTGATAAAGTTGAGAAAGCTGTCACAGATAGTAAATAGTCCCCAAACTTAGTTTGTCTCCTCTACCCAGAGCTTCTGTCCAAGCAAGTGCTTAGCCACCAGCTTCCAATGAAGTATGAGAATCCCTATTTTGGTGTACAAGAGAATTGTTGGGATCAGGCCATGAAGAAATACATGGAATGTTGTATATTGGTGCTTTTCTCTCCATATGCTGTTACCTCCAAGCAAAGGAAGGAAAGTAGCAAAAGATGGAAAATAGAATAGCCCCTCCCAAAGTCTAGAGAGTCTTGGTGAGGCTGAACAATGTTAGATAAAGGAGGAGGACAGAAGATGTCTTTCCTGAAAAGTTTGGGAAGAAAGATCTGAACAGCAAAGGAGCCACCCTTGTTGTTCCAAATCTGGGGTTAGAACATAGGATGCTTGGAAACAGTGAGCAGTGTTTTGGCAAACCAAAGGGAAAATTTCTATCCCCTTCACTCTGAGACAGAAAAAATATCTACGTGCTGTCATTACCAGTAACTCCATTAACTGAAATAGCAGAAGTGTGGATTTCAGTCCCCAGATGACTGTATGTAAAGAGTGTATTTCCACATAAAGGAATGAGGTTTTCAGTTTTATATAGAAAACTGGAAGAATACTAGCTTTATACCACTATGCTAAAACAGTGAGATAGCAGTAAGACTGAAAGTCTTGATTGACTTCTTTGAGTATGTATGTGGACAGCATTCACTTAAAGCAAACTAGTATGTTGTGCCGATTTTTATTTTTTTTTATTTTATTTTTTTTTTTTGTATGCTCCTATGTTTCTTTTGCAGCACTCTGCAACTTTCGCAATTGCTTCTTTTTGGAGTCGTGATACGACATTTTTATCCACATTACCAGTGCTTCTCAAACAGCAGTGTGTATATATATGTATTTATACTCCTCTTTTCATTCTTCTCTCCAAAAGTAAGAAAATGGTAATACTATGAATGGGGAAACTGGGGCAGAAGACATCAAGGGGGGTGGGTGATAGACAGAAACAAACACAAACAACAGAAAACCAGGAATGGAAAGTGGTCAGTTTAAGGTATTGGACTTCATTTCTCATACATACTGTTATATCTCAGATACTACTACTGTTTGGTTTGCATGCACATGATGTCTGTAGCCTTAGAGCAAACTTGATCCTAATGTATTTTCTTTGGCATCTGGAAAATATTAGATCATCACTTGCTTATCAACTTTGCTGTTATATCCCTGGGCTAGAGAATGAAGTTGTTGAATGACATGGCCTGCCACCAGTTCACAAGTTCCAGAGAACCTGTGCCCTAATGTCTAATTTCTTCTGAAAGCAACAATTAAACATATTATGCAATTGGTATATTAAGTCATGTGATAGGTCTTTTCTGGTTACTGTAATTTAGCATGCTGCAACTGCATCGCTAGGCAACATCTGAGTCACCCAGCCTAACTGCTGCTCAGGTACTGAACTGAAGAGCTTCTCTATGCTATGCTACGGTACTGTGCTACATAGAACATGGTACCACTTTGTTTACTCTCACTGCAGTGCAAAATATGTGCAAAGATATACAAATTAGATCTAAACAAAATAATGGTTATATAACAATATACAAAACAAGCAAGGGAATGGCTTTTTGGTAGTGAGAAAGTATTTTCTCTGTACTCTGGATAAATTTCTAGGTTTCCTGTATATTTTAGAGTTACCGTCAAACTATTCCGTTGATTTTGCTAGCTGTGGAATTCCAACAATGTTAAATTTATTCCCTGTTTATAAGGATATAGGAGGATAAAAACTGATATGTTCCAGAACGCGAATGACTAGCCATAAGCCATGTCTAACCAAGAGTCTTAAATTTTTATTGTTTCACTGAGAATTTTACTTGATGTTTTCAGATACATCACTTCCTGATTTGGAGACTCCCATTGAAAGTGGCTTGGATTTTATTTTCTTTTATGTTTTAAACAGGAATATGTTATGATTTGGCTCAGCAGCTCAAGGTTATTTCACACCAGTGTTTGAGGGAGGAGTTAAACCATTTCTGCAGAAGTCCCTAAAATCCCACAAAACAGTCTGAACAATTCTTAAAATACATTGTTATGGAATAGCAACCACTTGTTGCTTGTTCACTAGCAACACAGTGCACTTCATCTGTAGTGACCTGTAGGCTAAAACAAATGCTTTGGGGGTAAAAAAAAAAAAAAAGTTTGAATTTTTATCATTCTACAGAAGACAATGCGAAAGGGAGATTCCTTGTGTGGTTGGCTTGTGTTGAGTGTCCCTGTGAGCTTTAAAGGAGGCACTCCCTGATGTCTGTTTACTCTCAGCTTCTGCCTCTAGTGCTGCTAATCAGTTGCAGGAGTTTGCTTTTTCACTTGCATTGCTCCTTACAGCTTTGTTGCCATGCAGAGTTAATCATACCATTGGCAAAATGCAGCTGCTGGGAGGTGGAGAGGGTAGGGGCAAAGGCCACTGCCTCTCAGATGATACTTGTAACCTCACCTGATTGCTTAGAGCTCCATCACCTTCATAATGCTCTGCCTGCAATGCTGTGGTGGAAAAGCAAGCCACAGCATTGTGCAAGCCAAAGAGTGGTAACCAAAACACTGATGTTGGGGAAATAGACTGTTACGTTTTCTTGTATGTTAGGGTTATGTTCTGTGTGTCAGGTGTTTGTAGTAAGAGCAATGTACCACAGTTGACACTGATTTTTATGTCGGTTTTATGTGTTTTTTTTTTTTTTCTTATTCTGTTATCTTATTAGACATCTGAAACTTTTAACTTAATTGTTCTGTATGCTTTCCTCAGTAAAGATGAACGCACACACTCCTGGAACTTAGAGTTCTAAAAGCTTGATACTGCAACTGTCTGTGTCTAATATCAGTCAGGTGTGCCTAATAGCTCTAAGAGCTCTAGTGATTATTAGAAAAACCTGTATATTTTTTCTTTTGCATCACCTTAGTAATTAGTAACAATAATTAGTAGAATTCTTTTCATGTGTCTCAGAATTTGATCATTTTTTCCAAATATGGAAAGGAATTACATAGGAAGAGCAGAGAGACTAGTTTTTTTGGTGGTTGTGTTCAAAGCAAATTAATATTTTTTTTCCATTATTATGAAAGAGGAGTGTCTTAACTGTCAGAAAGTAGGATCTTTCAGAGACCTGCAGAAGATTCTTGAAATAGACAGTCATCTGATGGTCACATCTTGTATTGGGGTGCTTTATGGGCATTCTTGTTTAGCTGGCTAGCTTTTTCTTTTACATAGAGTGAGAACAGCAAGACAGAGCTTCTGTGTATTTTTATTTATGACACTTATTCATTTATGCAGCTGAAGTCTGATGTATTTCTCTTAAGTACAGGAGGTTCAGCAACCATCATGATTCACATGACTTGAAATCTTAATCTACACTGATGAATATCTAGAGGGAAAATTCTATGCATACCAGGACATAGTATTTGTTTTAATACAGGCTAAACATAGTGATAACTGAGGTAATTTGCTTATTTGTGTTTGTACCCTTATAGTAACAAGTTTGTCATATTCTTAACAAATATGATCCCTGCCCTTTTTTACCTCAGTTCAGAGTGCAAGCCTGTGGATAGATTTAGCATTAAAATCAGCATTCTGGCTTGTACTGGATGAAAATAATGTGGTTTAGATTGTGGATTAGTTTTCAAAGAGTGGATTGCTCTTCATATTCTTAAAGCTAATTCCCTTCCCATCGTATCTTTTGGAATGTATCCCAAAACACTGTTTATACAAAACAGTGTTCAGTTTAATTTCTTTTATGATTTAGAGACTTTGTGGAATCTTTTCTTAATCTCATAGTCTCCAGGGAATCTACTTAAATATTTAGTTTTATAAAAGCAAAGATAGATAATTTGTGACTCAGCTGAAAATAAGATTTACTGATGCCTTCAGGGTTTGAAGGATAGGTTTTTTTCTTCTTCCTATCACATAAACTGACGAAAACCCTATGTTATAAATTTGAAAGTGGTTGGACAGTTGTTTATTTCCTTTTTTTATTTTTTCTTTTTTTTTGGAAGGAACTGTTGATTTTGGGGTTGGGTTTTTTTGGGTTTTTTTTTTCCATTTACTGTGTTCTAATTGCCTACTACACGTATGGTCTCTGTTTATCAATCTGACCCTGCCAGCTCCAGCCTCTGCTTTGTATTGCATATCCTTTTCTTCTGGCTACATTCCCCCTTGGCTTGTTCTGCTTCTCCACCCTATAACACTGTTCTCTTTAATGTTTCTAGTAATTCCGCCTATCCGTTTCTTTCATCTCCACACAAACCTTGCACATCCGTGGTTTTCTCTGACTGTGCAGCATCTTCATGAAGAAGAAAGTTTAATTCTTTGATAAGATGAATTTTTCAAAAAAATATTGTTAGTCTGTCACAGTTCATTTACCTTGAAAAATACTGTCATGGTTATCTTGCACTTAAGCCACAATGAAGACCATGATCCTGGTTCACCTCTTCAACTCTGTCTGCATCCTTCTGTGTGCTGCTTCTTCCCTAGCCTGTGCAGCACTTTCCCCTTTCTTTTAAAGCTTCTTTCAGTGGAACTCACGTATCTGTCAGCTACTCTGCTATCAAGTTGTTGGCTTCAACTTGTGAATGCATGGTTGATATCTTAACAGGTTCATGCATGGCAGGAGGCTCGCCGTAAGCAGCTGAGTAGACGTTTCATTGACCTTCTCTAAACACGCCTTTGAAATTCCATGTCATCATGTTTACCCAAAGGTTCTCTGGCTGTATGGCCACCTCTTATTCTCACTTCTGGGTTTTTGTTTCAGCTATTACTGTATCATTAATTTTTCTTCAACACTCAAATCAACTTTGCTTGTTGCTTGGCTTGAGGCAGTTTATGCAGTACCTAGTTCAGGGCTGTGCTCAATATAAGAGGGCCTCTCTCTGGACTCGCAGTTAAAATAATAAAGCAAATCTATGTGTATTTACAGATACAGGGGTGTGGTTGTGAGGAATTAATTTTTGTGAATGAGATGCACCTAATCGTGCTTGAGCTATGAAATGGTACTTTTGAGAACACTGGGCTCTCATTTGAAGGGGTACCCATTAAAGCATCCACGTATTCCACGTATGCATCTTTCCCTGGCCTTTTTTTTCCTTTGGGATCAAAGCATGTATTCAGTCAGCATCTTACTCTTGCAATGAAGTAAAAATGTGTTTAGCCCTTCCTGTGTGACACAGACTTAAATTATCAAATACATTAGCTGTTGTTCTTACTAGTTTTGTAATTACTCTCCCCATTGTGAGGTTTGATTCCCTTTGTATGTACTGTTTTATTCTTAAATATAATTAATTCTATAAACAATAGGTGAGCTTTTAATGCCTTGCAAAATATTTTATATTTGATTTTTGACCTTTCAGTTTTCTTTAAGAACCTGTACAATTTATTTCTAAGTACTTAGGAGTTTTATAGTTGTACTACACAACAGTTTCCTTGTGGAAGGTCTGCTAGCTTCCAATGACCCTTAGCTGCCATCTGGTACAAATTCAAAGTGCTTCTGTCATCTGCTGCTAATTGCTGTCACCTGCATATTGCAGTCACTCTGAGCAACTTGGATTGCAGTAAAGCAGGAAGCATACTGCCTTGTATAACTGCAATCTATCAATAATACCCATGATTTCTTTATTAATATTAATTTAATAATAAAAGTAGTACATCATGAAATGGAATGAATTAATATAAATGGATTTTCATGCTTATTTTAATGGCTTTCGGGGTTTAGTCTGACATTCAAAATGTGTGTGGGTTTGGATTATGAATATATTTATTATTTCAGTATTCTTCAGCCTGTTTATTCTGGTAAGATTGTTCCAACTGAATCTTACAGAAGAGTTCTTTAATCTTTTTTGTAAGCTGATAAGCTTTAGTCAGGGCACTAGCCTACAGCACCATATTATATTAATGTATTTTACTTGTAATTTAGAGAACAAGAAGAATATCCTGATCTGAAGGCTAAACTGTCCCCTGTGGCACTTGCACAGCTGATAATCGTGAACTAGAAAGATGTGTATATCAAATAGTTTACAAAATGAAGCCAGCTGTGTTTCCC